>NW_026943820.1:14725874-15025874 GCF_035594765.1 Anolis carolinensis
TGCGAGAGCTGGACCATAAGGAAGGCTGAGCAAAGGAAGATAGATGCTTTTGAACTCTGGTGCTGGAGGAAAATCCTGAGAGTGCCTTGGACCGCAAGAAGATCCAACCAGTCCATCCTCCAGGAAATAATGCCCGACTGCTCACTGGAGGGAAGGATATTAGAGGCAAAGATGAAGTATTTTGGCCACATCATGAGGAGACAGGAAAGGTTGGAAAAGATCATGATGCTGGGGAAAATGGAAGGAAAAAGGAAGAGAGGCCGACCAAGGGCGAGATGGATGGATGGTATCCTTGAAGTGACTGGCTTGACCTTGAAGGAATTGGGGGCGGCGACGGCCGACAGGGAGCTCTGCCGTGGACTGGTCCATGAGGTCACGAAGAGTCGGAAATGACTATACGACTGAGAGAGAGAGATAACCCTCACCATTCTAACTGATACAATTAAAACCTGAGAGAGATTTTTTGCAGGGAGGGGTATCAAGAAATAAGCAGAGATAGTTTTTTGGGGGCACCTCACTACAGATTTCAACAAGGAATGTATTGTTGAAAAATTGGAATGTGTGTGCAAGGAATACACACCAGAAGTTTTGTTTGTTTATTTTGTTGGGGGAGATTTCCCAGATTGAATGCACTTCACATTCTGGAATCTGCACATTGACGGAAACCTGGGGATACACCAGAAAAGGTACACATTTGGAAAGCATGCAGAGGAAAAGTTGCCGAATTATAACCCTGTCTGAAATTCACCTTATAAGACCAACAGCAGCTAAGATACAGGAATTCTTCCTGTTGTCCTTCTAAGGCCTTCTAAGTTCTCAACCTGGGGTTCCCAGATGTTTTTGGCCTTCAACTCCCAGAAATCCTAACCGTTGGTAAACTGGCTGGGATTTCTGGGAGTTGTAGGCCAAAAACATCTGGGGACCCCTGGGTTGATAACCACTGTTCTAAGGACCGATACATGTGCATATAGAGCTGGGACCACATGCAAAAAGTATTGCAAAGCCTGACTTACCTAAGGGATCAAGCAGAATGGTACGTGTGTTTCATTTTTTTTCTGGCACAAGGGAAAGAGAAGCAGGGAACAGGCCGTGCTTTCCATGAACATTTCCTCCAAAGCCAAGACCCTTTTTGCAGAGCTATTTTTCTAGAGTCCAGACTTGCAGCATTTCACAGGTGAAAACTTAAGACAGATGTGGCTAAGCACCATCAGAGTGTAGCCTAGATGGCAAAGGCTATTTGTGAGGAAAAGCTAGAAGAGGTTGCACTGCTTTGCTTTTCCTGAAGGACAAGATTCTGTCTCTCTCCCTTCGCTTCTTGAGGAAAATTGTACAACTTTTGAACTCAATTTGCAGCAAGTGAAGTAGGGAAAACAAAAGGAGACAATCCTTTTAAAGGCAGATGAAAAACAATGACAGTAAATAATTTGGCACTGTTCCTGCCTAAAGGACAATTGAATGGCATATTGCATGCTCTTTGGTTGTAGTCTGCTACTGGAATTCCCCACCTTTCATTCACTCACATTTAGACTTGGTTCCATGGCCACTCTTATAACACTATGTAACAAAATTTGATAAAATTCTGTTCCTGGTTTGAAAGTGTTATTTTCTGATTAATTGTGTGGTCCTTACTTTGAAAGTAGTTGTTCTACTCCAGAAACTAAGTTTTGGTGGCTACCACAAACTAGGTTGAATTGGTTGAGACTTGATGAGATATTCATTGAAAAACTAGAGCAAATGTGCTGTGTGATGTCCTGCAAAAACAAAGTTTTACAGTTTAATACACTTTTCCCCATGTTTTTATGATAGAAATCAATTTGGAAATGACATTTATAATACAAAACACGAACAAAAACTGTGTTAGTGTAATGGTTATAGACTCTAGTCTATAAAGTAACTTTTGGGAGGTGTCCTATGGCATAACACAAAAAGGCGTACGGCATGTTCCTGAGGATGTCAAAAAAGGAGGGCTGTAATTCATCCAGCATTTGCCATGGTTTGAATGGAGGAGTTTCACAGAATGTGTTTTCAGCAATATACAATGCAACATCTTTTTTCGGAGTGGTTAAACATTAGGGCTTGAAAGAAATCAGGGATAAAGAGGATTGGGCATTCTATATGCCTCTCCCCACAGGAGCCATTTCAGCATGGCATACTTTCGTGGACCCCACAAAAGGAAAGCCAGCCTGGTAAAAATAGCAGTTGCTGCTTTCTAAAAACCCACCCAAATGAACAAAAGGTCCACCTATCGACTTGCATGTTTGGGAATTTTTTTGGTCTGAATTTAGAATCATTGGGCTTCACTTTTGTGCTGCTGAGCATATGCACTCTTCATCAGTTGGGGAAAAACGTGATGCATACCAAAAATGGTTAGGCAAGGCCTCTTTCAAGGGGAGATCAAAGCGCTACCAGTCTTTTAAAATAGCTCTCTGCATGATTCGAAGGCCTCAATTGCTTTCTTCAAGCTGTTTGAATCCTCCCTCCTGTCAATGCTGTTTCAATGATAGCACATCCAACACGCCATGCTCAGATATCCAGAGATAGATCGCTTACATATTTCATGATAGAGATGTTGCACTGACATTTTGATGAATAGTTAATTTCTCTCGCTCACTTCCAAGTCCTCTAAGTAACTTCTTTGCCTGGATCTTGGTAATGTAATTGTAAATGGGCAGACCATTTCATAGAAATGGAGCATGGCTCTCATTAGCTGCTTGTGAAATGCTTTGCGGTAACAGGGATTCTTTGCAAGCTTCTCAGCAAGGCATTTGGCCTGTTATGATTTCCCAACCCACCTCCTAAATGCAAAAAAATCCCAAAGCACAATTTCTATGTAATTGCTCATAGAAGTATAATGGCTATGATTTGTCAAGGTAAAGAGAGACAGAAGTTGCACGAGTCTTATGTTCTATTAGCTATGGCAGTAAAGGGAGCAATAATCCAAGAGCAACCAGGATAATACCTGTTGAAGGAATCTCTCCTAAAAGAGATTTCACTGAACTTTCATGGATGGTTTTTAGGTGCAGACAAAAACATGTCAAATATTTAACAGGCTCTGACCACTAGATAACTTTTTACCATATAGTTTATTTTAATAAGATTACTTTTATTCTTGGGATTTTTATGGGGAAAGAAAAGTGGCATGCTTTCCTTCATGTGTCCTAAAAACATGATTTTATCTGCCCTTTTCAAAGCTTAGAAGCTTTAACTATACTGAAGCTTTTCTCTTTGACATCCAAATTGTGCATATTACAAGTAGAAAAAAATTAGTTAGAAGAGCGGTCAGACTCGTGATTATAGAGCTACTAGTAAACCTCATTGTGAACTATTAAATGACCTTTCGATCACTAACAATTATGGATCATTCGCCAATCGGTTGAAAGGATAGATTATTCCCTGCTCCAAGCAAAGGAGGAATAGAGCATCAATACAAATACATGCAAGAAACTACTGCTCTAAATCTAATTCTTAATCTCAATTTGAACAAAACCATTGATTGGGCTCATTTTACACAAGTGTTATCGTGTTCCTGTTAATTCAATGGGTCTACTTTAGCTGAAATTGAAGAACTGGATTTAGAATCCAAGTGAATAACAAGGATGTTACCTTTAAAATTTAGAATCATAGAATCATAGAATAGTAGAGTTGGAAGAGACCTCATGGGCCATCTAGTCCAACCCCCTGCTAAGAAGCAGGAAATCGCATTCAAAGCACCCCCGACAGATGGCCATCCAGCCTCTGCTTAAGAGCTTCCAAAGGAGCCTCCACCACAGTCTGGGGGAGAGAGTTCCACTGCCGAACAGCCCTCACAGTGAGGAAGTTCTTCCTGATGTTCAGGTGGAATCTCCTTTCCTGTAGTTTGAAGCCATTGTTCCGTGTCCTAGTCTGCAGGGCAGCAGAAAATAAGCTTGCTCCCTCCTCCCTATGACTTCCCCTCATGTATTTGTACATGGCTATCATGTCTCCTCTCAGCCTTCTCTTCTGCAGGCTAAACATGCCCAGCTCTTTAAGCCTCTCTTCATAGGGCTTGTTCTCCAGAACCTTAATCATTTTAGTCGCCATCCTCTGGACGCTTTCCAGCTTGTCAACATCTCCCTTCATCTGCGGTGCCCAAAATTGGACACAGTATTCCAGGTGTGGTCTGACCAAGGCAGAATAGAGGGGGAGCATGACTTCCCTGGATCTAGACGCTATTCCCCTATTGATGCAGGCCAAAATCCCATTGGCTTTTTTAGCTGCCGCATCACATTGTAGGCTCATGTTTAACTTGTTGTCCACGAGGACTCCAAGGTCTTTTTCGCACACACTGCTGTCAAGCCAGGCGTCCCCCATTCTGTATCTTTGATTTCCATTTTTTCTGCCGAAGTGAAGTATCTTGCATTTGTCCCTGTTGAACTTCATTTTGTTAGTTTCGGCCCATTTCTCTAGTCTGTCAAGATCGTTTTGAATTCTGCTCCTGTCTTCTGGAGTGTTGGCTATCCCTCCCAGTTTTGTGTCGTCTGCAAACTTGATGATCGTGCCTTCTAACCCTTCGTCTAAGTCGTTAATAAAGATGTTGAATAGAACTGGGCCCAGGACGGAGCCCTGCGGCACGCCACTTGTCACTTCTTTCCATGATGAAGACGACGCATTGGTGAGCACCCTTTGGGTTCGTTCGCTTAGCCAATTACAGATCCACCTAACCGTAGTTTTGTCTAGCCCACATTTAACTAGTTTGTTTGCCAGAAGGTCGTGGGGGACTTTGTCGAAGGCCTTACTGAAATCCAGGTACGCTACATCCACAGCATTCCCTGTATCGACCCAACTCGTAACTCTGTCGAAAAAAGAGATCAGATTAGTCTGGCATGACTTGTTTTTGGTAAATCCGTGTTGACTATTAGCAATGACCGCATTTGCTTCTAAGTGTTTGCAGACCACTTCCTTAATGATCTTTTCCAGAATCTTGCCTGGTATTGATGTGAGGCTGACCGGACGGTAATTGTTTGGGTCGTTCTTTTTTCCCTTCTTGAAGATCGGGACCACATTCGCCCTCCTCCAATCTGCTGGGACTTCTCCTGTTCTCCAAGAACTCTTGAAGATGATTGCCAGTGGTTCTGAAATAACTTCCGCTAGTTCCTTCAATACTCTTGGATGTAGCTGATCTGGCCCTGGGGACTTGAATTCGTTTAGAGTGGCCAGGTGTTCCTGGACAATTTGTTTCCCTATTTGGGGTTGGATTTCCCCCAATCCTTCGTCCATTCCATGTTGCTGAGGTTGAAGATGGTTTTCTTTTTGTGAGAAGACCGAGGCAAAGAAGGCATTAAGCAGTTCTGCCTTTCCCTATCCCCTGTCGCCATCACCCCATCTTCTCCTTGCAGTGGCCCTATCACCTCCTTTTTCTTCCTTTTTCTACCAACGTAAGCAAAAAAGCCTTTTTTTTTGTTTTTTATGTCCCTGGCAAGCCTGAGCTCATTTTGCGCTTTAGCCTTGCGAACCTTTTCCCTACAGGTGTTGGCTATACGTTTGAATTCTTCTTTGGTGATTTCTCCCCTTTTCCACTTCTTGTGCATGTCACTTTTGAGCTTTAGCTCAGTTAGAAGTTCTTTGGACATCCATTCTGGCTTCTTTGCATTTGTCTTATTTTTCTTCTTTGTTGGCACTGTTTGCATTTGCGCCTTGAGTATTTCACTTTTGAAAAACTCCCATCCATCCTTAACTCCCTTGTTTTTTAATATTGGCGTCCATGGAATGCCGCTCAGTAATTCCTTCATTTTTTGGAAGTCAGCTCTCTTAAAGTCCAGAATGCGTGTTTGACTTGTCTTAGTTTCAGCATTCCTTTGTATTGCAAACTGCAGGAGCACATGGTCACTTGCCCCTAAGGATCCAACCACTTCAACTGTATTGATCAGGTCTTCCACATTTGTTAAGATTAGATCAAGAGTTGCTGATCCCCTTGTTGCCTCTTCTACCTTCTGTATCATAAAATTGTCTGCAAGGCAAGTGAGGAATTTGTTGGACTTTGTACTCTTGGTCGAGTTTGTTTTCCAGCAGATATCGGGATAATTGAAATCGCCCATGACTACTATATCTCTACTTTGTGCCTGTTTGGTCAGCTGTTGACAGAAAGCTTCATCAAGTCATTCATCCTGACTCGGAGATCTGTAGTAGACACCCACGACAAGGTCTTTTTGAGTCTCGGTTCCCTTGATTCTTATCCAGAAGCTTTCAAGCTGGTTTCCCGGATTACAGTCTTGCATTTCTTCTGCAACGTAACTGTTTTTGACATATAAAGCTACTCCCCCTCCTCTCCCCTTTGTTCTATTTCTGTGAAAGTGATTATAGCCCTCAATGGTTAAATTCCAGTGATGGGAGTCATCCCACCAGGTTTCAGTGATGCCTATGACATCGTATGTGTGGTGCTGTGCTAAGAGTTGGAGTTCGTCTTGCTTATTTCCCATGCTCTGAGCATTAGTGTAAAGACATGTAAGCCCCTGTGACCTCCCCTTGAGCTGTTTATTTGGGATTATTGTGCTCTCTGTACTTGGTCCTTGCTGTGTTTGTGCAGCCCTCCGTTTAGCCTTTTGGCAGTTCCCTGTAGTCGTGGGTAATATAGTGTTCGCCAGGCTGTTGTTCCCCTCCCCCAGTGGATCTTGTGAGTCTGTGTGCAAAAAGATGTTTTCCTACTTGTGTAAGATGCACCCCATCACTTGCCAGTAGTTCATCCTCTTGGAAGAGTAGACCATGGTCAAGGAAGCCAAAATGCTCCTCTTGACACCATTTTCTGAGCCAGTTATTGACCTGTACTATTTTTCCGGCCCTTGTAGAGCCATGTCCTACAACGGGGAGGAGGGATGAAAAGATCACATGTACATTATACAGTTTTAGCTTTGTTCCCAGAGCTCGAAAATCATTTGTGATCTTTTGAAAAGTATGCCTAGCGGTGTCATTGGTACCTACATGAATCATAAGGTGGGGAGGGTGATGGGGCTTTAGGAGCCTGCTGAGCCTCTGGTGTATTTTTGCCCCCGGGAGGCAGCATGTTTCTCGAGCCATCCCATCCGGTCTGGAAATGATGGCTTCCGTTCCTTTAAGGAGGGAGTCACCTACTACCAAGACCTGTTTCTTTTGAGGATTGACAGGGTCCCTTTTGTGCAAGACAGTGTGTATGTCCCCTGAAGAGTGTTCCTGTTGAAGTGAATCATGTAGGTGTAAAGTGTTGTCCTCCTCCTCAACATCCCCAGTGCATTCATCAATGACAATCCATTGAGATACATCCGAGAGCCCATTACTCTCCCAAGGATGTTCCTGTTGCTCCTGGTCTATGATTGGGGATGGAGCATTTGCATGATTACATAAGTGTGAATGTGGTGATGCACTGTCCCCGACAGGGCTATCCCCTGCGCATTGATCAAGGGTGGCCCACTGAGTGGTATCTAAGAAACTGTGGTCCTCCACAAGATGTGTTTCCTGATTGTATGTTAATGGTGTAAGAATATCAAATCTGTTGTGTAAATCCAGCTGAGCAGAGGAGTTCAGCGGAGGCTGCCTGGTCCTGTGTCTCCTTCTATGGGTGACCTCCTTCCAAGCCTGAGGGTTGTCTACCTTTGAGTTGATCTCCCCATAAGGTTCGTGATCATGGTCATGGTGGTGTTGGTGTGATGCAGGCTGCAAATCTATAGCAGCGTGTTGTGCAGTGTCCAAGAAGAGCTCGAGTGCCTGAATGTCCTTAAGGGTCTTAATACGGTGCTCGAGCTGTTGGATCCTCTGCTCCATTAGAGTCATCTGTTTGCATTTGGAGCAGATGTAGTTGACTAGTTTTTGCGTGAAAAAGCAGAACATGCCACAGCTGGTGCATGTGATGGGAATGTTTTGCTTTTGTTGCATCTCTTGGTGAGTGTGGTGGTCAAGTGGGATCTTTGTATAGTTAAGTAATATGCACGCACTTTATGTGCAGACTGCCCCAAACCACCTCTTTGTGTATTTGTTTATGTTGTTTTGTTTCCTGTATGTACTGCAAAGGATAGTTAGTAAAGGTGTCTTTACTAACAAAAATGTCCTCCTGCTGCCTCTGCTTCTGCGAGAACCAACTGCCCTTCTGAGAGCAGCCTCTGGCAAATAAAGCTTTCCCAGAAACTCAATTAACAGGGGACAATGCCTGCTGTCAATCAACTTAAGTACCTGGCTCTCTTTCAACACAACAGTCACACAACAGTTAGACTTTGACCACAGGAGCCAAGCCCACACTCAGTTTAAAATCTTAGCCAAATCTTAGCCAAATCCTACCTGAAGCCAGGGAGCAAAAATGTCCTCCTGCTGCCTCTGCTTCTGCGAGAACCAACTTTACAATACAGATGTTGCGTAATGCATCTTGTTTTATAGCTTCATACTGTTTAATCCTAGCATTCACAATGTTCTGTCCAGGTGTGGAGAATAAACACCACTTTCAAATTTGGTAGGCCTATTAAATCACAAGTTGTGTAGGACTGAATTCTAATTAGTTTTCATTATGCAACGGCTTTGTCCTTCTGTTCACATAAAACCATCCCTTTCAAATTCTGAAACTATTTAAATGATTTCCTCCTGTGAAACATTGTTTTCCTGTTCGCTTCTTCCCACCCAAGTGTTGTTACATATATGTAAGCGCCTTTTTTGTCAATGCCTTTTAATGTAGTGTTAGAAGTTCAAAGCTTTTAAAATGAAAGCATAGTGGTTACTGCATTTCTCTTTTCAAGCCAATCAATGAACCTTCAAGAGAGAAAGAATTGACTTCTAAATGAAAAGTAAAATTCCTATTTGTAGCTAATTTTTTTAAACACGAGGCATTTATAAAACTGTGATCAGCTTTTGGTTTCAAACTGCTACTTTATTTTCATTCAAAGCTTCTTGGACAAAGGCCAGGGTTGCTTTCAAATCTAGGCTTCGTTTAGACATAGATCTTGCCAGCATGAGTGCAGCCCAAGGAGCAATCTGAAGGAATACATTACTGCTGTTTAAGGAATATCAATCATGTCTGACCTTATTTAGCTATATGAATAGTAAGACTTACAGTACTGTGTTCCCAATTGACAATTCAGAGGTACACACTTTCTTGGAGAAAAATGGAGTAAGAATGAAAACAAGAACTTATTGTGTTTGCAATCATCCAAATGTGGCATGGCAAAGCCACTGCCATTTCCCAGGAGCCAGGAGAAGCCTTTGCTATAAGATAGGCCCTCCTTTGCTTGACCAGATGTAAGTTTAGGACATACAGAAGATTTCAATAAACTGTGATGGCAAGATGCATCTGTCTCCACGCACTTGAATGCTACCTTTTCAAGGATGCGTGATGAAAGAACCAGGTAGAACTATGCTTATATCGCAGAAAAAACAGCAAAAGGCTGAAAAGTATCCTTAGGATCAGCTTGCATATTCAGCTTTAATCTGTGTGTGCTCACATGTACGCAGAATGTCCTGTGCAAACTCAACTACAGTCACTTCACTGAAAGGTTAAGCATATTATGCTCTTAAACAGTCTTCAGTTAGATATTACGATGGCTTGAGTTACCAGAGTCAAACTACTACTGCTTTTAGGGCATCAGTTTAATGCTTTATTAAAACTGACCAAGTAGGCAAACAAATCATTACTGCTGAATAGTGACTTTAGACAATTAACCACATTTTATGGCTAGCTTCATTTTTACATGACATCACACCAGCCGCTTTAATCTCGCTTGTACACAAAGCTTCTAGAGAGCCAAGTGCCCAACAATCTAACCCACAATAACTAAATCTTCTGAAGGGAATTCATAGTGTGGAACTTCAAGATTGTATGGAGCGGGGCCTTTGCGGATCCTCCCAGATGCATCGTAATGTGACCCATGGCAAGGGCAATAATAGCCACCAAAATCACCAGCATTTGCAATAGGCACACATCCAAGGTGGGTGCATACCCCTATCAGTATAACCCATTCAGGTTTCTGCACTCTGTCTAGGTCATGCTGAGGGTCTCTTAATTCAGTCAAAGCTACTTGGGCTTCTTGCTCAATCTCCTTTTGGGTTCTGTGACGCACGAAGAGAGGCTTCCCTCTCCACTTGAATGCCATGTTCTTGCCTTCTGGGATATCGGACAGCTTGATCTCAATCTTCGACATCGCCAACACATCCGCAGACGCACTCATGCTAGAGACGAACTGAGTGACAACATTTTTAGCAACGTATGCTGTAGCCACACAAGTTGTCGCTGTGAGAAAGTAGGAGAATGCTTTTCTGGTTTCACTGCTCTCCTGGGATGAAGTCTTGCTATCTAACACCTCATGCCGACGGTAGTCAGAGAAGTCGGGCACATTGACATCATTGTGGACGAAACGGACACTAGCAGGAGCTGTGAAGGGAAAGAAATAATTCATCATTATTGTATGAAAAGCATTTTAATATACTAATGACCATGGATGTGATTTTCCAAAGCTACTATGTATATCTTGCCTCTCTTCTACTGATCAAGGCAGTGCATAGGACTCTCTTTCTCCCCACTTTATTCCCAAACAAGTATGAGGTAGATAATACATGCCCTATATCCTAGGATCTGATCCCAGGTTTTCTGTTTATCCCAGATTATCTGGCAGTGTGGACTCATATAATCCAGTTTAAAGCAGAAAACCTGGGATCAGATCCTGAAACATAGGGCCTGAATGGAAGGGCGCTGAGAAAATGACTGAGCTAAGGTGATCTAGTGAGCTTCATGGGCCAGCTAGAACAAGAACCTTGATCTTCCCAAGCCAAGATCAAAACTCTGACCATTACTTTGGTTCCCTGTTTTGAAAGTACAGATTTCTAGAAGAGCTTTTCAAGCATGAATGTCTATGGATAACCAAGATGATGCAAGAATTCCACAATTTCCTCTTATAACCATTTATGAAAGCTTAATATCCTAATTATCAATTGTCATCAAATTATCGTAAATTCTGGGAGAAACATATTCTTCACACTACCTAAGTGGCAGAAATCTACAATGTGAAGTAGCCATGCTCAATCTTTTAAACCTGCGAGAAATACTTAAATGATTTTCAAATCTGAACGCATCTCCTTTTATAAGCCTACTAGATCTGGAGAGGCTCTGCTCTTGATCCTACCTGCTTCACAAGCACAACTGGTGGGGATGAGAGACAGGGCCTTCTCAGTGGTTGGGTCCTCAACTGTAGAACTCCCTTCCCCAGTGATATCAGGCAGGCTCCATCCCTTCTGGGCTTTAGAAAAAACCTGAAGACCTGGCTATGCGCACAAGTGTTTAAAAACTAAGTTTCTATGGCTTCGACACGGTCTGGATTAAGGATTATGAGCAAGGTTTTTGGATGAATGGAACTATGCACTTTATATGTTTTTAAGTTTTGTACACTGTTTCATGTGTATTAATGCTTAATGTTAACTGTTTTATAACTGTTTTCATGTTTTAGTGTTACTGTTAGTTTTTATGGGCTTTGAATTTCTGCCAGCTATGTAAGCCGCCTTGAGACCCTTCAGGTAAGAAAGGTGGGATAGAAATTAAGTAAATAAATAAATAAGTCTCAAGGAAACACTTAACAAAATTACTATAGCTACCTCTAAGAATGCACAGTATTTTTTTAAAAAAAATCACAATCTCTTACAGAACACTTAAGAGATATCTCACAGAAATCCAGGAAATTGTGCTATAAAAATGTATAACATTTAGTATTTTTAAGCCACTACTCCAGTAGCCCTTATGTATAATTACAGCCAAAGTTTTAAGAAAACTGTTTGAAATTGGACCCACTCACATTCAGAAACTCTTCAGTTGATGAGTCATAAGAACCCTTTAAAAAATTATATGGAATTCTAAACATGGTCTAATCTGCAACATAATTTAACTACATTATGATGTTTTAGAGTGAATCAAATATTTGTACTATCATCTCACTATAACCAATGGAATGGCAGGTTCTTTTGAAATGGTGGCATAGTGCCAGTGATCTGTTAAAAATGTTAACTTCGGGTTTCAATGAAAATGGATTCCAATTCAATTCATTATGCTTGGCATAAATAGTTTTTAAAACCTTGAAAAGGTTCAACTTTTTTATTTAGATATTATGTTAACGGTAACACGACACCAGTTATAATTATCTTCAATAATGATATTAACATTATAGTCAAAGCCAATCATTAGTTCAACACATCCTATATAATCCTGGGTTGCAGGTTCTAAGAATAAGGAATAAGACAAGTCTAAAGATATTTCATTGAGAGCCAAAGCCAGTATTCTTCATGTCACTGTATTTCCAGTTTCCACAAATGGTTATGAAAGATGAACAGTGAAGAATGCTGATAGGAATAAAATCAACTAATCTGAAATATATTGCTGGAGGAGAGTTCTGTGGATACAATGGATTGCAAAGATAGGAAAGAAATGGTTCCAAGAACAGATCAAGCCTGACCTTTCCTTAGAAGCTAAGATGACTAAACTGAAATTGTTGTTCTCTATCCATATCATGAGAAAATATGGCTCACTAGAAAAGACAACAATGCTCAGTAAGGTGAAAGGAAAAGAGAAAGATAATCATGGGAAATCACATCCCTCAGTTTGGAAGACTTGGGCAGGGCTGTTGAAAAAGGATGACCTGAAGGTCTCTTATTCATAGGGCACCACAAATCTGAGTCAACATGGCTGCAGTTAATAACAAATCATTAAGTAAATTCAGACTTAGAGCAGAAGTTGAATTGCAGTTCTTATTTTGAAGCGCAATCCCACCAAGCCTAATAAGAACTTTAACACACTTATAGCGATTTGTAATTTTTCAAAATATTAATATTAATAAGCTGATAAATTAAAAAAATATGAATTCAACAATTCTGAACACTCACCATATAATTTACAAACAAGATAGGTTAGTTCTGTAGGTTTGCTCTTAAGTTGTGTTTATATGCAAGTCTGAAACAGGTAAATTTTAGTGTACTCCATATATCAGCTTTGGATAGCATAGGGAAGGGTTAACGGCCCCATGATGTTTGTTTTGCTGTCTGTGCCCTTATTCAGAAGATTTCACCTCACTTTGTCTGAATTTTGAAAAATTTGGCTTGCTGTGGAAACAAGGCTTGGCGAAAAAGCTTCAGTGGAGAGACCTTTCACTCATGGTAATAGCGCTTCCAGGAGTGAATTTCCCTTCCCAAGGGTAGATTTATCTCACTTCCTGTTGTTTCAACCCCATTCTTAACTATGAGTCATATGCAAGTTGAATGTCTGTATCTTGGGGGCCGTACATATGACCATCTATAGAAATTAATAGTTTGTATGCAAATGTATATAAACTATTCATTTCAAATGTTTAAAGACAGATTTGAAGACTGAGTAATTTAGGATCTCTTTGGACACTGTTTGCAAAGATGATTACAATACAGTGTCTGCAACAAGCTAGAACTATTTATAATTAGCTTCTTTGAAGACTACTTCCTAAGAAATTGAATGAAGTTTGGTGTTACGATTTTTAGGACAAAGCTAATACACATTTAATTTGAAGGTCTAAAGTTAAACAGAAGACTATTTGCATCCAATGAAGAATTAATGAAGCAACACGCTTTTTGGAAAATTTAAACCATTTTTGCTATTTCCACAAGCAGCTTATTATCCCAGTCTGTTAAGTATACATTTGTACACTTGGAACACATTATACAAAGCATATTTACATTTTAACCTTGTAACAATCCAAACTAGGTGCACTGAAAATATCAGCAATTTATTTCACTTAATGGCAGTATGTCTTGCACCTCAATATCTGCCCTTTTAGGACTTTTCAGCACTACCAATCATTCTGCAACCTTTCTGTGCTTGTTTTCAAACTAGAGTAGAGAGAATCCTGAAAAAAGCAACTTGGGAGGCTGTGAGTTACAATCATCCTGTTTGTGTACTTCCCAGAAGCAACTGGTTGACCACTGTCTACAAAGCAGATAACACTATTTTTGTATACTTCATATAATCACCGTTCAAGACCATAGACTATGCAAAGTTGATTCTCATTTAAATTCCCCTTAGCATTGTTCCTTAGCATGAACCTTCCCCAAACACATTTCTATACTTCAAGACTAACAACAACCTGGAGTCCTCCAGATTTTATATGTATTGTACTGTTCACAATTTCTAATCACTGAACGGATAGGAACACTAGTCCAAAATGTGTAGAAAGCACCAATCATTCCTGACTTCCTTTCTATAAAACAGTGTTTCTCAAGCTTCTATCTTTCAGAAATTTCAGACTTCATCTCTCAGAATCCCCAACTCTTGGCCAAGGTGGCTTGGGCTTCTGGAAGTGGAAATCCAAATAGTAGTCGAAGCAAAGTTTGGGAACCAATGCCAAGAGAGGTCCAGCTATCAATAGTCGGCAGTTTCCAGAATTCCTTATCATGGAAGATGCAGTACAACAGCATTTAGAGTACCACTGTGGGCCTTGCCCCTGAATGTGGTCACTTTAGCAGCTCAATGTTGGGATCCCAAACTCTTGGCAGTTTTCAAAACTCCACATAGTGGCTGTTTCAGACATTGACACAAAACTGGACAGCCTTTTTATGGACCCTGCAGACAATGCTTCATCCTTGAAAACGCTGATTTGTTATCAGTAAATGCTTGGTTTTGAATACCCATTTTCTATTCCAAGGTCACATAAACATTTCTCAGCCAAAAAGGGCTGAGAATATACAAGCCCAGAATATACAAGCGTAAGAAACCCTGGCCTAGAGTAGCGCATTCTGCTGTAATGCAAGGGTGGAGAAGCCCAAAAGCCACATTTGGTTTCAGAGACTTTCCCAAAAGGCTGAAGCAAATCATGAAGTTTATCTTCATCTGTTGTGATATGATATAGTACAGGTGTAGCATTAGGTCTATTTTAGGTTATAGCAATATGTAACAAAATTTGAAAAATGTTCTGGTCCTGGCTTGAAAGTGTTATTTCCTGTTTAATTGTATGGCCTTTATAGGAGCTTTGAATATGCTTTAGATTGATAATAATTGTGAACTTTCAGTGCTGTTTGTGTTTGTATATTTTAAATTGTATACGAATGCTTTTATGTCAAGCAGCTTTGCGTCCCCTTTGGGAAGATAATGCAGGATATAAATAAATATAGGAATAATAACAATATGGAATAAAAATTGTGTTACATAGCGTAGTAACTCTCAAACAGAAAGAACATTGATCTGGCACCTACAACATGAGTGCATCTACACCAGGCGTGGGCAACCTTTGGTCCTTTGCTAGGAATTGTGCAAGTTGGAGTCGATAAAACTCAGAGGGCCAAAGTTTGCCCATGCCTGATCTACACTGCAATATCATTCAGTTTCTGAATGCAGATTATAGAATCATAGAATAATAAGAGTTGGATGAGATCACATCGGCTAGCCAGTCCAACTCCTTCACATGGAGGAAAAGCAGTTTCCCTAACAGATGGCCATCCAACCTCTGTTTAAACTAGATTATTGGGCAGTGTAGACTTATATAATGCAGTTCAAAGAAGATAATCTGCATTCAAAAACTGGATGATATGATAGTGTAGGTGAAGACCGAGAGTT
Source organism: Anolis carolinensis (assembly GCF_035594765.1). Taxonomy (NCBI): domain Eukaryota; kingdom Metazoa; phylum Chordata; class Lepidosauria; order Squamata; family Anolidae; genus Anolis; species Anolis carolinensis. The sequence goes on from NW_026943820.1 coordinate 14,741,395, forward strand.
CACTATAATACTATATACATCAGGTATGGGCCAACGTAGGCCTCCAGGTGTTTTGGACTTCAACTCCCACAATTCCTAACAGCCTATCGGCTGTTAGGAATTGTGGGAGTTGAAGTCCAAAATACCTGGAGGCCTAAGTTTGCCAATACCTGATATACACCATACTGTATTAGACCATAAAACAATGCACTGACTTGATATTGAAAGACAGTAACTGAAAGCAAATGAAGACAAACGTAAAACAACACTGCATTATAAAAAGCAGCTTTGTGAACCGAGGGATGAATTATTTCTTTGACTGAGTCACTTAATAAAAACAACAACAACAATACAGGAATAGAGCCATGAAAGAGGGGCTAGCAAGGCATTGCGGCCTAGCAAACGCCTCCCCGCAAAGCGAGCCTCCCGTCCCTTCGCGCACCGTTAATGCTGGCAGAGGCGACGAGGCCTCCTCGGGCGGCCCGGCCTTGCAGCGACTCCCGGCAAAGCAGAGGCCGCTTCGGGTCCAAAGGCGGCAGCTTAGCAGCCGCCGGAGCCACGGCCAGCGCCAGAGGCTTGAGTGGGCCCGGCACGGCGTGAGCAGCCGCCGCCAAGTAAGGCGCGAAAGGCCCGGAACGAGCAGCCAGGGACAACATGGCGGCGCCCCTCTCCTTCTTCCTCTCAGAGCCGGTCACCTTCGCGTCCGACGTCAACGACGTGCCACGCACGCTGCGTAAAGGGGCGTGGCTACGAGGACTCACCGTGCTCTTTACGGGTTTGATTTAACCCTGTCGTGGCCGCGTAAGGAGCGAATGGAGAAAGCGCCTGCGCAGGAAGGGTTCAGCTGAGCATGTGCAGAGTGCAAAGAAGACAAATTAAAAGTTTTTCTCAAAAGAGAGTCTTCGCGAAATAAGTGGAGTTAATAAGATTGCAAGTATATGTTTATTTAATATAGTGCTTGGAAATTATAATATATTTCATATGTATATATAAATATAGCCCATAGGTAAAGGGCCTTTAACCTTTATTTATTTATTTATTTATTATTTAAACTTATATGCCGCCACGCCCCTAGGGCTCGGGGCGGCTTACAAGAAAGGCTAAAATCTAACAATTTAAAAACATCTTTAAAATATCTTTTAAAAAAATCTCAAAAACACTCCACCAGGGAGTGATATATATGATATATAAATATGATATATATGAATGATACTGTATATAATATATGAATGATATATATGATATTATATATGGATGATATAGCATTCATATACATACGGTATATTGTTATAATTTCATATGTTTATATAAACATACCATATATATATATATATATATATATATATATATAAAATTAAACTTTATTTGTACCCCGCTAGCATCTCCCGAAGGACTCGATGCGGCTTACAAAGGCCAAACACACAATATAACAATACAAAACAAAAGGCAAATTAAAAACAATTAAAACAGTATAAACAACAAGCAATAAACAATACACTAAAACACAATAAAACTGGGCCGGGCCAGAGTAATGGGTACAAGATTAAAAGTGCTGATGTGACAGGTGATATATAAGGCTTCTAGGGCAAGTGGAGAGTGCGATATACGATCTTAGTTCTAATAAAGTGCTTATGGGACTTGGTATTGGAGATTTCCTATTAATCTGGGAAGGCACATTGGAACAGCCAGGTCTTCAAGTTCTTTCTGAAGACTGCCAATGTAGGGGCCTGTCTGAGATCCTTGGGGAGGGTGTTCCAGAGTCGGGGGGCCACCACGGAGAAGGCCCTATCTCGTGTCTCCACCAACCGCGCTTGCGACGCAGGCGGAATCACGAGCAGGGCCTCTCCAGATGACTGAAGTGAACGCGTGGGTTCGTAGACAGAGATGCGGTCACGGAGGTAGGATGGTCCCAAACCGTTCAGGGCTTTGTAGGTAAGCACCTGCACCTTAAATTGGGCTCGGAAAATAAATGGCAGCCAATGGAGCTCCTTGAACAGGAAGGTTGACCTCTCTCTGGAAGGGGCCCCAGTTAACATCCTGGCTGCCGCTCGTTGGACCAGTTGGAACGTCCGAGCCATTTTCAAGGGCAGCCCCACATAGAGCGCATTACAGTAGTCCAGTCTGGAGATGACCAAGGCATGGACCACCCCGGCCAGATCAGCCTTCGCGAGGTATGGTCGCAGTTGGCGCACGAGTCTCAGTTGTGCGAAGGCCCTCCCAGACACCGCCGACGCCTGAGCCTCGAGCGTAAGCGATGAATCCAAGAGGACTCCCAGACTGCGGACCTGTGGCTTCAGGGGGAGTGTAACCCCGTCCAGCACAGGTTGCCACCCTATACCCCGGTCAGGATTACGATCAACCAGGAGGACCTCTGTCTTGTCGGGATTGATCTTCAGCTTGTTCCTCCTCATCCAGATAGACACAGCGGCCAGGCACTCGTCCAGCACCCGAGAGGCCTCCTTGGAATTAGGTGGAAAGGAGTAGTAGAGTTGTGCGTCATCTGCATAGAGGTGACACCCAACTCCAAAACTCCGGATGACCTCTCCCAGCGGTTTCATGTAGATGTTAAAGAGCATGGGAGACAGAGTAGAGCCTTGCGGGACCCCACAGCTCAAAGGCCAGGGGTCCGAGCAGGCGTCTCCCAGCTTCACCATCTGGGATCAACCACGACAAAACCGTGCCCCCGAGACCCATCCCAGAGAGTCGTCCCAGAAGGATACCATGATCGATGGTATCGAAAGCCGCTGAGATGTCACACTCCCCCTGTCCAGCTCTCTACAGAGGTCATCCAACAAGGCGACCAAGGCTGTCTCGGTGCCGTGACCAGGCCTGAAACCAGACTGTGACTGATCTAGGTAGTTGATGTCATCTAGAAAGCCCTGGAGCTGGGAGGCAACCACCTACTCCAGCACCTTACCCAGGAAAGGGAGGTTGGAGATATCTATATATAATATATAAATATGATATATATGACTAATACTATATATATATATATATATATATATATATATATATATATGAATTATATATGATATATAAGTTTATAATATATGCATCATATCATATAGATATCATATATATCATTATAATTTCACACATATATGTAAATATACCATATCTATAGATATCATTAGTATATATCTCATATAATGTTCATATATCTATATATATAAAAGGGTAATGAAATTTCGGCCTAAGACAAAACAACAAAACTACACATCGCAGAAACACTAAACTTGGCAGCACAACCCCTCATCCATGCCTCTACGTTCATACAACAAAAAGAAAAGAAAAATAAAGTCCTAATTAGAGGGAGAGGAATAATTGTTTTTATCCAATTGCTGCCAGTTAGAAGGCTAAGCTCCGCCCACTTGGTCTCCTAGCAACCCACTCAGCCCAGGGGACAGGCAGAGTTAGGCCTCACTTATGCCTCTTCCACACTGCCTATAAAATACAGATTATCTGATTTTAACTGGATTATATGGCAGTGTAGACTCAAGGCCCTTCCACACATTTATATAACCCATTTATAATGGACTTAATGTAAGGTAAAACCTTTACCCTTTACCTTAACTACCACCAATTCCTCAATACTTTATTTCCCATACCACCAGACTTTGCCACAGCAACGCGTGGCCGGGCACAGCTAGTATATATATATACACACACACAGTATCTCATATATATACATATGCGCACACATATCCTGTGGCTTTTGTATGATGCATACATTTGCAAAGTGTTCCCCCTCCCCATTGATTTTAATTGTTTTCACTATTTTTAATACATATTTTCAATATTAAAATCAGAATTAAATTTTATTTTAATATTTATACATCTTTCATTTCTAACTATAGGGCTCTAAGTCACCTACGTATCCACCGCCAAGACACTGCACTTGGAAGGCCATAATACTAGGACAACGAAGGATTGCCTAAGTAAGTCATGCCTGAAGAGCTGGGTTTTTCAATCCCTGGTGTCTCTATATGGGGAAAAAAGTTCATCACAAATTTGATGTGTCGATTTGACAGGAATCGTGTTTGTTCTAGCTACCCAATTTTGCCAGTGTTGCATCCCTTCATTAGGCTTCCAATACATTTTGTGAAGCAGTGCATTTCTTATAATGGAGAATTTTCCACTCCATGTCATTGTTTATTTAGGTGTGTTGAAGTCTATGGGATGTAAACTTTCTTAATTACAGGCAACGTTGTACAGAACGGCTTAAGGGTGTACATATCTCGTTGGAAAGCAAGTCCCATTGACGTCAAAGGGGTTTGTGCATTCATAGAGTCATAGAATTGAAAGGGACCCCTAAAGACTATCTATCCCAACCCCCCACTGCCATGCAGGAAAAGCACAATCAAGGCACCACTGACAGATGGCCATCCTGCCTCTGTTAAAAAACCTCCAAAGAAAGAGCTTCCACCAGACTCAGAGGCAGAGAGTTCCACTGCTGAACAGCTCTAAGAAGTTCTTCCTAATGTTCAAGTGGAATCTCCTTTTCTGTAATTTGAACCCATGGCGCCATTGAGTCCCATTCTCCAGGGCAGCAGAGAACAAGCCTTCCTTATGACATCCTTCCACATATTTATACGTGGCAAATATGTCTCCTCTCAGCATCATTCCCCCTGTATTTTTGCATTTAGTTTTTTTCTGCTTAAGTGCTATATCCTGCATTTTTCCTTGTTGAAATTAATTATGTTAGTTTTGTCTAATCGGCTCTCTAATCTGTTTTTTTTTAATAATTTTTATTAAATTTTGAAAATAACAATAAAATGGGTTAGGAAAGTATGGGGGGGAAGAAAGGATGGGGGGTAGGGAGGGGGGTGGTAGAAAGTGAGGGGGAAAGGGGTAATAAGGGTAGGGGGGGTCAGGGTCCTTGTCGATTCTTGACTTCCATTCTTCTCTATAAAGTTGTCGTAACTATTTGTATTATTTATGTTGTTGGTATCATTCATTTTTTTTTGTGTCGACAGTTGACACTTCTCCTTTGCGTTAAGGGCTTTATAACAATATTCTAACTTTTTCTTTCTTCATCCAGTCCTTTACCAGTGTCCAATCTATCCCTTTTTTTGGCTTATTTTGTGTTGTTGATAGCAGGAACGTTAGGTAGTCCATATTCATTATATCCCATATTCTTTTTATCCATTCTTCCACTTTGGGTATTAATTTCTGTTTCCATAATCTTGCAAGAACTAATCTGGCAGCTGTTGTTAAGTGTGTAAAGATTTTGTTTTCATTCTTTCCCCATTGGTTATTCGTCATGCCCAATAGAAAGAATTCTGGGAGTAGTGGTATTTTTATCTTTAAAATCTTTTGACATTTGTCGTGGATTTCCCTCCAGTACGGTTTTACCTTCTCACAAGACCACCACATGTGTAGATATGATCCTTCACCTCTTCCACATTTCCAGCATTTAATCTTCTTTCCTTTGGTAAATTTTGATATCCTTTTTGGGGTCAGGTGCCACCTATAGAACATTTTCCACCAATTTTCTTTCAATTCATAGGCATATGTATAATTTAATTTTCCCCCCATAAAAGTTCCCATTCCTCTAATAGTATAGTTCTTCCTAGATCTCTTGCCCAATTTGTCATGCACTCTTTTATTTGTTCCTTCTCAGTACTCCATTCCAATAGAAATTTATATATTTTTGCAATTTTCCTCTTTCCCTTGTCTAATATTACATCCCATGGTGTTACCTTATCCTCGAATCCCTGAATCTTATCTTTATTGAAGCTTTCTTTTAATTGATAATACTGGAGCCAGGTTAGATTACCATATTTTAATTTTAATTCTTCCTGTGATTTTAATTTTATTTCCCTTCCTTCTTTCTCTAGTATATCTCTATACGTAGGCCATGTGTTCCATCCCAGTTCTCTTCTCTGGCATGCCTCCATAGAAGACACCCAGAGGGGGGTTTTATTATAGATTCTCTGTTTATATTTATTCCAGATCTTGAGTAAGGCCGAACGAATAAAATGGTTGCCAAATTTTTTTTTGATTGGTGCTTTGTTGTACCATAGGTACGCATGCCAGCCGGCTCGCAAATCATGTCCTTCCAGGGTCAACATTTTCTTATTGCTTAAATTAATCCAATCCCTTACCCAATCTAATCCGCAGGCTTCTGAGTAAAGGGCAAGGTTCGGTACACCTAAACCCCCTCTATTTTTGGCATCTGTCAAATTTGTATAATTTATTCTTGGTTTCTTATTATTCCAGATGAATTTTGATATATCTTTATTCCATTCTTTGAATAACTTCTGGTTCCTAATTATTGGAAGGTTTTGGAAAAGATATATCATTTTTGGTAATACATTTGATTTAATAACTGCTATTCTACCCAATAAGGATAATTTTAATGAAGACCAATTCTTGAGATTGTTTTTAATTTCTTTCCATTTATTGATATAGTTGTTTTGGAGTAACTGTGAATTCTTTGTTGTTAGATATATTCCTAGATATTTTATTTTGGTTGGCGTTTTCATACCTGTGATATCACTTATCTGGGATTGTCTTTCTTTTGATACATTTTTGGTTAATATCATGGATTTATCTTTATTTATTCTGAAACCTGATATTTTGCTGAAGTCTTCTATTTCCCGTAGCCACTTTTTGATATTATTTAATGGATCCTCTATAATGCACACTAAGTCATCCGCAAAGGCACGGAGTTTGTATGTCTCTTTGCCTATTTTTAAGCCTTTTAAATTGTCGTCATCTCTCAAATTATTAAGGAGTAATTCCAATGACATTACAAATATTAGTGGGGATAGGGGACATCCTTGCCTAGTCCCCTTCTCCACCCTAATTTTGTTAGATGATTGACCATTTACCCAGATATTTGCCGTCTGATCTTCGTATATAGCTTGTATCGCATTCATAAAATTATTCCCTATATCCATTTCTCTCATTAACATTTTAAATAAATCCCAATTTATACGGTCAAATGCCTTTTCCGCATCAACCGTCATTATGGCTACTTCTTTTTGATTATGTTTTTCATAGTATTCAATTATATTTACTAAACTTCGTACGTTGTTTTTAATACTCCTATCTGGTAAAAATCCCGATTGTTCTTCTTTTATCCAATTTGTTAAATATAATTTTAGTCTTTCCGCAATAATTAAAGCAAAGATTTTATAATCCGTATTTAATAGGGAAATAGGTCTATAATTTTTGATGTTATTGGGGTCCGAATTGTCTTTAGGTAACAGTATTATGTTAGCTTCTTTCCAAGATTTAGGTATCTGTTTTTGATGTAGGGCGTTATTCACAACTTTTTGTAAGTGGAGTATCAGATCATCTTTCAATCTTTTATAGTAAATTGGCGTTAGGCCGTCTGGACCCGGTGCTTTATTGGGATCTAATTTCCTTATAGCAATATCGATTTCTTTATGTGATATATCCTTGTTTAGCATCTCCCTTTGGTCATCTGTTAGTCTTTGTATCTTTTGTCTCCCCAAGTATAGCATAACTTCTTCTCTATTTATATGGTCACTTTTATATAGGTTTCCAAAATATTTGCTAAATTGGTCCATAATCTCTTTCTCTGATGTATAAACTTTTGTTCCGTCTTTTATCTGGGTTATCCATTGTTCCTGTCTTTTCCTCCTTAGTGTGCGTGTTAGCCATTTGTTTGCGTTTTGGAAATGGTACTGTTTTACAAATTTCAACTCTTTAGCCCTTTGTTCCATTTCCAATTGCTGACGTTGTTTATTAAGGTAATCTAATTCCTGTCCTAATTTTGAGTTTTTGGGGTTTTTCTTTAAATTCTTTTCAGCCAATTCTATTGCTTTATGTATTTCTAATGACTTTTGATTTCTTAATTTATTTTATATTCACCAAACGGATCAAAAGGAAAATTTGTAAAGAAATTGAGGGAACTAATTGGAGAACAAAAATTCGATGACCTTATACTCTTAGGAGATTTTAATGGAGTGATAGACAATAAAATTGATAGACAAATACAGAGTAAGAAGAAAGGCCAGGAAAACCTAGGTCAATTACCCCAAAGCTTTATAAATTTAAAGAAAGAATATGATTTGGTAGATATATGGAGATTATATCATGGGACAGAGAAGGACTATACATATTTTTCAAGCAGGCATAATAATTGGTCCAGAATTGATATGATTTGGTCAACCAAAACGATATCCACAAAAATAAATAAGATTAGTATATTACCAAGGAAAGACACAGATCATTGCCCGCTAGAGTTAAAATTGAACTACAAACCCGGTATGAAAAAATGGAGACTTAATGAAAACCTACTACAAAAGGAAGAAGATATAGAGAAAAATAAAAAACTTCTTAAAGAATATTTTTTGTTCAACACAACAGCGGATGTAGATGATGGCATTATTTGGGACGCAAGTAAGGCCGTCATGAGGGGTAATTTTATTCAACAAAATGCTATAAAAAATAATAATAAATCGGCTCTCTAATCTGTTGAGCTTGTTTTGAATTCTGATCTTGTCATCTGGGCAAGAGTATTATAGCTATCCCTCCCAATTTGGTGTTTGTATTTAAATATACGTAACTGGAATTTTCTTAACCAAGGAATATTCAGAGATGGTTTTGCCAACTTCTTCCTTTGAAATATAGCTTAAAGTAAATGGTGTTTGTAAAGGACTATGAACGACTAAGGTTCTTTCAGGGGAATCGTCTTATCCCACCGCTGCCACCACTTTGTAAGGAGCTAATAACGACTGCCACCAATTTGTAAAGATGCAACACCAAAGACTCAGAGAGGAGACCCTTTACTTTTCTTTTCTTTCTTCTTCTGATTCACTTTAGATGGTAGTGTAACTTGGTTTTTAATATATGCGACAGAGGCTTAGATGTTGGAAGAATAATAACAAGTTTATTCAGGCACAGAGCTTAGTGGTTACAATGTTGTTTCTCACTTAGAGGTATTTTTATTAACAGTTACAAAGCTAAAACAATATGAGTCAAACTCCCTAAAGTGTCACTTCTTTTACTTAAAGTAGTTAGAACTTTTTTCTCTGTTACTTTTAAACTCCAGTCACCCCTGTGATATATGATCACAGTTCCTTACCAGGACACAGACTACATTAAATAAGTTACCAAACTTATTTTAAATCGACTCAAAATGAACAATTGAGTCCCCTTGATCCCCTCAACCTAGGATCAATCTTCCCTGTGCCTGATCAGAGCACAGACTGACTCTCTTTTTTTAAACTCTGCACTTCTTCAAAAAAACAGCAGTTGGCTCCGCCTACTTCTCCATGGCAACTAGCCTCTGAGTGCTGAGATGCAGTAACTGTAATACTTATCCTTTTAATAATAATAATAATAATAATAATAATAATAATAATAATAATAAAACTTTATTTATACCCCGCCACCATCTCCCCAATGGGGACTCGGGGCGGCTTACATGGGGCCATGCCCAAGACAATACAATAAACCATAACATAATACAATTAAATAATACATTACATAAAATAAACAGTACAACATAAGATCAAAACAGCAATATAACACGAGCGGGCCGCATGAATACTACATTTAAAAACTAGATTAAAAATTAAACCTCTGGGTGAGAAAGGGATCAGAATAAAACCTCGAGGGACGGGACATCAGATAGTGAACCAGTCTAGAGGGTAAATATCGGGGGGGAGTAGCATAGAACATTTACTCTCCGAAAGCACACCGGAAGAGCCATGTTTTTAAATCTTTCCTGAAGGCTAAAAGGGTGGGGGCTTGCCTGATTTCAATGGGCAGCGAGTTCCACAAGCGAGGGGCCACCGCAGAAAAGGCCCTCTCCCTTGTTCCTACAAGGCGAGCCTGAGATATAGGTAGTGGCGACAGGAGGGCCTCCCCTGATGATCGGAGAGGTCGGGCAGGTTTATGGTAGGAGATACGGTCACGAAGGTAGGCGGGTCCCAAACCGTTTAGGGCTTTATAAATGATGGTCTGCACCTTGAATTGGGACCGGAAGATGAACGGCAGCCAGTGGAGCTCCTTAAACAGGGGAGTAGATCTCTCCCTGTAACTCGCCCCCGTTATTAGTCTGGCGGCCGAGCGTTGGACCAGCTGTAACTTCCGGGCCGTCTTCAAGGGAAGCCCCACGTAGAGCGCATTACAGTAGTCCAGTCTAGAGGTAACTAAGGCATGCACCACCGTGGTCAAGTCAGACTTCACGAGGTATGGTCGCAGTTGGCGCACAAGTTTGAGTTGTGCAAAAGCCCTCCCGGCCACCGCCGACACCTGCGCTTCAAGCGTCAGCGCTGAATCCAGGAGGACCCCCAAACTGCGGACCTGTGATTTCAGGGGGAGTGCAACCCCGTCCAGCACAGGTTGCCACCCAATACCCCGATCCGACGAGCGACTGACCAGGAGGGCCTCTGTCTTGTCAGGATTGATCCTCAGCTTGTTTCTCCTCATCCAGTCCGCCACAGCGGCCAGGCACTGGTTCAGCACCCGAGGGGCTTCCTTGGAGTCAGGTGGGAACGAGTAGTGGATTTGTGTGTCATCTGCGTAGAGATGGCAACACCCTCCAAAACTCTGGATGACCTCTCCCAGCGGTTTCATGTAGATGTTAAAAAGCATGGGGGATAAAATAGACCCTTGCGGTACCCCACAGGTCAAAGGCCAGGGGTCCGAGCAGGTGTCCCCCAGCTTCACCATCTGGGAATGGCCCTCCAGGAAGGACTGGAGCCACTGCAAAACAGTGCCACCGAGTCCCATCCCGGAGAGCCTCCCCAGAAGGATACCATGGTCGATGGTATCAAAAGCCGCAGAGATGTCCAGGAGAACCAGCAGGGTCACACTCCCCCTGTCCAGTTCCCTGCGGAGGTCATCCACCAAGGCGACCAAAGCCGTCTCAGTGCTGTGCCCAGGCCTGAAGCCAGACTGCGAGCGGTCCAGAAAATCAGTGTCATCGAGGAACTCCTGGAGCTGCGTGGCCACCACCCGCTCCAGAACCTTGCCCAAAAACGGGAGGTTGGAAATTGGTCTGTAGTTGTTACATACAGATGGGTCTAGCGAGGTCTTTTTTAGTAACGGTTTTACCATCGCTTGCTTAAAACAAGATGGAAATGACCCCTGACCCAGGGAGGCATTTATTATAGCCACAAACCAATCCAACAACCCCTCTTTGGCCTGCTTAACCAGCCAAGAGGGACAAGGATCCAGAGCACAAGTGGTCGCCCTCACAGACCCAAGAATCCCCTCCACGTCATCCGGAAGAACAAGCCGGAAAGAATCCCACAAAATCGGACAGACAGGTGCCTCGGTTACCTCCGCTGGAACTACAATTAAGCTGGAGTCCAACTCATGGCGTATCTGAGCAACTTTGCCTGCAAAGTGGTGCGCAAAATCGCTGCACCTAGTTGCCAAGTCATCAGGAAGCCCCTGGGTCTCAGGAGGCCGCAGGAGCTCCCCAACAACTCGGAACAACTCCGATGGCCTGTTGGCCGCAGACGCTATGCGGGCAGTCGTGAAAGCTTTCCTGGCTGCTCGCAGAGCCACGGAGTAAGCCTTAATAGCGGCTTTAGCCCGTGCTTGGTCAGACACATCCCGAGATTTCCTCCAGATGCACTCTAGTCCCCTCCTCGCACGCTTCATCACGGCCAGCTCCTCAGTGAACCAAGGAGTCGACATGACTCTACGCAGCGAAAGAGGACGTTCGGGAGCGATCGTGTCAAGTGCCCTTGCCAACTGGCTGTTATACCGATCAGCCAGGACATCAACAGGATCGCCAGTCTCCAGAACAGGAAGATCCCCAAGAGACCTCAGGAGTCCATCCGGATCCATCAGCCTCCTGGGGCGGACCATCTTAATGGGTCCACCACCCCTGCGGAGGTTAGAAGACATGGCAAAACTCAAACAGATCAGATGATGGTCAGACCATGACAATGGAAGAATATTTTGCTCTTCCACTCTGACTGTCCCACCGTCCACAATGAAGACGAGGTCCAGCGTGTGTCCCGCCTGATGTGTGGGCCCAGATATAACTTGAGTCAGCCCCATGGTCGTCATGGCAACCATGAAATCCTGATCTGCACCTGTCAAAGTGGTCTCGGCATGAATATTAAAGTCCCCCAAAACTATGAGCTGTTGGGAGACCAGGGCCGAATTGGAGACCACTTCTGCTAGCTCGGACAGAGAGACTGCTGGGTCGCGGGGTGGACGGTACACCAGCAGAATCCCCAAGCTGTCTCGGGCTCCCACCTTCAGGAAGACACACTCAAACCTCGAAGACTGCGGAACGGCACATCTGATCAGGGCGATGGACTGCCGAGCAATCACCGCGACTCCTCCTCCCCGCCCCCCAGCCCTGGCCTGCTGATACACCCCGAAACCTGGTGGGCACAGCTGAGTGAGATTCACACCACCCTGCTCGTCCAACCACGTCTCGGTGATGCATGCCAGATCCGCCCCCTCATCCAGGATCAAATCCTGGATAGCTGTTTTACCGTTGACGGATCTGGCGTTCAAAAGCAGGACCTTAAGGCTGGGAGGTCTGTCCTGAAGACTACCACACCTATTCCTCTCCAGGGTCGCAAAAACTCTGTTGCGCTTCTCCCTGGGTCGAAAGTGACCGTTCTTCCTTCTCCCCCAAACCACCTCAATGAGACCCTGCCCGTGGAAACCCTCTTCCCCCTGGAGAGATGACTGATTGAGGTTGCCCATTGAAGGGGATAGTCAGCTGTCCTGAGATAGAAAATCACCAGCAATACTTGGTTGTTTAAAGGAGGGGCCTATCTCCGCTGGTGTAGGAGGAAAGGAGTCATCTAACAGATCATCATCTAGCGTGGGAAGGGGGCTAGGCACTAATGATGTCTGAGAACGGGACTGAGAGGTAACATAGACATGGCCTAAAACTGGGGGATCTTGTCTACCAAGATTCCGCCTGATGTCCAGGGGGCGAATCAATGGGTCTACTAGTACCCTCCTGAGAGTAATGTCCCACTGTTGTAGTTTGGGCCTATACAAAAACAATTCCTCCATCAGCGTTCTGTCTTCCAATCCAATGAGAAGACAAATGGAGCGGTTCCAGGACTGATAGTCTCTATGAAGCCAGTCGATAGTCTTGATCTTCACTTTCGACCAGCTTAAAGATAGAATTTGTGAGAGAGATGTCCGGACCGCTCGCTTAGATGTCCATCTTCCTCTGTTCAATAGTGAGTCTTGCACTGCCACTGCCACCTTATTAGTTCGCAACAGATGTTGGGAATTGCAGTAAGTGTCCAGGGAGTGTCCAAACAGTTCTGGGGACAGCGTGTTGTTTGTCCTCTGAGAGACTCTATTAGTTTCCTTCCGGCCGTCCCTCCCCTGACTCTGACTCTCTTCCCCAGATAAAGACTCCACCCCATCCCTGGCCCCTTCCAAGCCTGACCTATTGCCTTCCTTCTGCTCCTCTAGCTTTTTTCTTCCCTGGCTTTCCAGAGCATTTAATTCCTCATTAATATTAATAAAGCTGGTTGGTACAGTTTGTATAATGTCTATAGGAGAAGGATTCTTCACCATTAGGGAAATTCCTTTGAAAAGATGGTCAATTTTCTGAAAAGATGGTCAGTGTCTCCAACTGTTGTAAAACAGTACTGAACGATTTTCCCAGTAGATCACATAGGTAAAAGAGTTCGTTTTCCCTCGATGTTTCCTGCCAACTCATTCCTATTACCTTTCAAAAAACCTTCCTATAATATACCTCTCTAATCTTTCAAAATTACCCCTCGTTTCTACTATCTCTTTCAGCTCAACAGTATCTCGTCCAACATACACATACCTTCATTCACATTCTGGGACCATCAATTTACCAATCAATAAAACTCAAGAACTCTCGAATCCTATGTGATCACTTCCTATGACCTAAGTACCAGGTTCTCAAACCTGCTTCCTATCAGAGTCTCCCTGAAATTAGATAAAAACTTTCTCACTCCTATCTATAATACACACACACACACATATACACACTCAAAAGGAAAAGAGGAAAAATAATAATAATAATAATAGTAATAATAAAATAAAATAAAAAGAAATAAAATAAAATAGATGGCAGGCTGCAGCACTGAAGAAATGATCCAAGCTATTCCTATCTAGAACTTCCTCATTGATTCAGTCTCAACCAGTAAAATTAAACTCTCTAATTAAAAAATAAAAAAAAAAATAAAATAAAAAAAGAAAAGAAAGAAAGAAAAAAAGAAAAGAAAAAAAAAGAAAAGGCTTGATGGTGTCAAAAAAACAGATGGCAGATTGGATGCAGCTCAATACAGGCTGCCCCCCAATCCAGCTAGGCGGCCTTAATATAGCTGGAGTTCGGTACAGGAAAACCCTTCGTCACGCGGCACTGGCCCTAGCTGTTGATTCCAACAGGGCAGGGGCAGATGGAGAGGTCGGCCAAGCCCAGGCAAGTCCCAAGGAGCAAGATGGTACACTCCACAGCGCTGCTTCCTGTGTCCTTTAGGAGGATAGGCAATGTAGAAAACCCCAGTGCTGCCAACAGCAATGGTAAGCTGTAGTTCTTAAAGGCCACAACAAAATTCTTGCAATGGTGGACAATAGCAATGCTCCAGTGGTCACATTACTCCCCACAGCAGCAAGGTGGAAATGCTGGAGGGTACCAGGGCAGTCGGGGCAGCAGCAATGCCGAGATGCAGACAGCTGAGCAGTCCGGGAAGCACTGGGCAGTGAGAATAAGCAGTGACTGCAGCGGATGGTGAATAGCAGCTGCAATAACAAGAATGCCTCCAGGGGGGAAGGTCTCTAACAACAGCAGCAGCAGAAGTAGAAGTCTCTGCAGCCTTTGAGCCTTTGAAGCAGCTAGCACTGATAATTGGGTGTTAATGGCTTCGGAAACAGCCAGTCCCAGTCCCAGATGGAGAGCCGCCTCGGGAAGAAAGCTCGCTGTCACGAGTCAAACAGGTAGGCAGTGTTAGGCAACACAGCGGCCAGCTGCAGAGCAATGATCGGCTCCGAAGAATTCAAAGCAGCGGGAGCAGTGTAAACCCTCCTCCCAAGCTGGTCGTTAGCGATGGAGAGGTTAGAGACCAGCAGTGGCCCTAGTGACAGAAAAGTCAGTTCCAAACAGCAGCAACAGCAGCAGCAGTTGTTTAGTATAGAGAGGCAGAATGAGGGAGAGCGTTCCAGCCCTGTTGTAATGGCGGCTGCAGTAGCCCTCTACCTCTTCTCTCCCGATCTTCTCTTTCCCCTTTCTTCCTGCTGAGCCACGCGAATTAGCCCCCAAGGCCTCCTCCAAGACCCTGGATGACCAAACAAGAGCTCTAGCTAGCAAGGGTAGACTCAGATGGGAGGATTAACTTGGATTATGTTTTCTCTTACCGAGCTGCTGTATAGTTCCTGCTACCTCTCCGCCATCTTAGCCAAAAAAAAAAAAAAAAAAAACACAATTAAACATGACATCTGTAAACCAAAAATTCGTACTTCATTACAGTGTTTGTTGGTGGTCTCCCATCCAAATGCTATCCAGGGCTGCTTATCATCCAAACTCAGGTGACATCTGCTGCCTTTAGGCCAGTGGTTCTCAACCTTCTAATACCACAACCTCTTAATACACTTCCTCATGTTGTGGTGACCCCCAACCATAACATTATTTTTATTGCTACTTCATAAGTGAAATTTTGCTACTGTTATGGATTGTAATGTAAATATCTGATAATGCAGGGTGTATTTTCATTCACTGGACCAAATTTGGCACAAATACCCGATACGCCCAAATTTGAATACTGGTGGGGTTGGGAGTGGGGGTTGGTTTTGTCATTTGGGAGTTGTAGTTACTGGGATTTATAGTTAACCTACAATCAAAAAAGCATTTTGAACTCTGCCAACTATGGAATGGAACCAGATTTGACACACGGAACTCCCATGACCAACAGAAAATACGGGAAGGGTTTGGTGGGCATTGACCTTGAGTTTGGGAGTTGTAGTTCACCTACATCCAGCCTTCTCTGCCAAAGGGGTTCCGAAGACCATCAGAAATATGTGTTTCTGGGGATATGTCACATCCCCAGGTTGAGAAACACTGCTTTATGCCATTCTAAGTGGGGCTTGCTGTTGCCTTGTTGTCCTCCAGAAAGTATCCGTTGCTATTGTTCTTAACGTCTTTTAAATTAATCGAAGAATGTCTCTCTAGTTCATTTTCTGGCAATTCTCAGCACCACTTGTGACATTTTATTCCTAGTCTTTGTTTTTAATTCCAAAACATATTGGAAGAAAAAAGTATCCTTCTATGCATCTTTAGGGAGGAGATTGGATAGGAGAACCTTGGTAAACCTGGGATTTGTGGTTTGTGAAGCACCAACCCTCTTGGGCAGAGATGGCTAAAGACCTTGGGAAACTTCAGCTCCCTGAACCCCTTGGAGCCTTGGCAGTTCAAGCAGTATTGGGTTGCATTAATCCTGCAGTGCAGATGCATCCTTAGCAAGGTAGTTTATGCTGCCATATAATGATATATGATGCACCTCAATGCAGTTAAACTGCATTATATGAGTCTACACTGTCCATATAATGCAGTTTCAAACTACATTCTATGGCAGTGTAGATGTGGCCTGAGATAATCCAATGAATAGCGTGATAAAAGATTTAAATGCAAGTCTCAGTGATGTCTTAGCTGTGGCAAGAATACTTTACAAGCTAGCATTCTGTATTTGATAGAACACAGAATACGGAAGTGAGCACTGTTAACAAGATGTATTTAGTTCAAATGCATTTCGATATTGGAAGCCATATGTCATGGATCCGTTTCCCGTCTTTGTTTTGTTTGTTGGCTTCGCTGCCTTCATGTTTCATAACTAATGTTCCCTGCCATCCCAATTACTCTTCGGGATAATGCAAAGAACGGAAACTAAATTGGCTGATGGATATGTGTCAAGGATATAGCAGTAGATCAGTGCCAGAGATGAAGCTGGGGAACGGAGACGCCTTATAAAGGAAATAAAGAGACCCTGACATTAAACATGCCACAGCTCATCTTCATTTTGAGTTACTAAACCATAAGAGGAGCTCCAAGAAATAAAGAAATGCTTGTCTTCCATTATACTGCCTCCAGCTCAGTTACAATGAATATCATAGCTCCATCCGAAGAGATTTTGAGATACGTAGTTTCTCTCCTAGAAAGTTCTCGTCCACTGCCTTAAACAAAGGCCCATCTACACTGCTATATAATGCAGCTTGGAACTGAATTATATAGTCAGTGGGGACTCATATAATGCAGTTTAACTGTACTGGACTACATTATATGTCTACACTGAACCTATAATGCAGCCTCAAATATTGCAGTTCCAAACTGCATTATATAGCACTGTAGATCCAGCCTGTGTTCGAAGTAGTTTGAACTCTATCATATATTCCAGTTTCTGTATCAAGATTATCTGCTTTGAACTGGATTATATGGCAGTATGGACTCATATAATCCAGTTCAAAACAGATAATCTAGATTCAGAAACTGGATTATGTGGCAGTGTAGATCCAATTTCAATTATCTCAAGAAGGGAGAGAAAAGGGGGCATAAACATACCCTTTTACAAGAGGCTCAAGATTACAGTTTCTCCCAATTTATGTGTTATTCCCTATTAATATTTTTTCCTATCTAATGTTATTTTTTTAATCGAGCCATGGTACCCTTCTCCCTCCCAATTTATAATTCACTGAGAGACCATGAATAAATATGTTTTTTTTAAAATTAAAACCCTTTCACAGGGGTCCGGAAGTGTGAATGTTTGAAGTTGAGAGAATTGGGAATAAACCCAGCTGCAGCTGTACTTATCAATTTATCATTTTTGTGTAACTTGTATCTTTCAAACTGTTTACTGTATCTATTTGTTATATGAAATGTATATAAACTGCTTCTTAGAAATTTATCAAAAATGTAGCCTAGAGGCAGCCATCCCCCTGGTGACCTTGTTAAAATAACCTCCTGGGAATGGACAATGTTTGGCAATTCCCTCTGGCTATTTCCCAAAACCAGGTCATCATCAAATTCATTATGTGTATGCAAAGATAGATGATTTCCTTTGCCAGCCATATAAGCCCAAAATGTTTGTACAATCCACGTGAAGCTGAGAATCTGCCGCTACTTTACAAAAATAGAAGCTTTGAGTATGTGCATTCAAAGTGCTGGCATTAGCCTATAAAGTGCTAAACAGTTCCAGCCTAGCTTACTTGTCCGAACGTATCTCCTGCTATGACCCACCTCGCAGTCTAAGATCTTCAGGGGAGGCCCTGCTCTCGATCCCACCACCCTCACAAGCGCAATTGGTGGGGACAAAAGACAGGGCCTTTTCAGTGGTGGCCCCTCATCTGTGGAACGCTCTCCCTGATGAGATCAGGCAGGCTCCCTCTCTCATCTTTTCGTAAAAAATTGAAAACTTGGTTGTGGGACCAGGCTTTTGAGCGATAGATGCAGCACTAATTAAAAGGAATTCCTGACAAAGAACTGACAGACCTGGATCATATTTATATATGATGTTTTAATTTAATTAATGTTAATTATTATTATTGTTGAATTGTAACTTTTTATATACTCTGTTTTATTTGGTTGTAAGTCCCCCCTCGGGGGTGAGAAGGGCGGGATATAAATGCTGTAATAAATAAATAAATAAATAAATAAATAAATAATGTTTTTACTCTTTTATTGACAGTCAAGTTCTTGATTATCTGTTGTGACTCAGCTGGAACCACAGATTGACTCTGATGAGGATGATGGGATTCAGGTTCACAATCAGGTTCAAAATGTCCCTGTTGTAGAAGATGAGGAACAGAGTGCAAGTTCATTTTCCCACAAAAAGGAATGATGTTGATGATACTGAAACTAGCCAGGTGCATATTGACTTGGTAAAGGAGGACAGTTCTCAGTCTGATAATGACGCTCAGCAAACTAACGAGCAGGCTGACCTTGACGAAACAGTTTCCTTAGATCGAGCTGACCGTCTGGAATTCAGGGTTCGGAGGAGTGTAAGAATCACAAACAAGAGGGAGGTTAGAGGCCAGATAAATGCTTTCATGCTTTGCAAAGGGTATTAAAGCAATGTGTTTGGAGACAAACCTTTGTCAAAGCAACTTTTCGTTCAACCAAGAAGCAAGCTCTCGTTTTCCTGGATTATGTTGCAGCTCTTGTGTTCATGTTCTTGGGACTTTGTCTTGCTCTAATGGGACTCTGTTTATTGCTGGTGATTCCTTGAATTATGCTCTAAGGCTTTATTTTGTAATGATCTTTTGGAACCTTACTTTGTTTTTAAAGAACTTTTTATCTTCTATTTTCTAATAAACTAAAAAGACTTCAGCCTGTGTGCAGTTTGGTGTATACAGCAAGGTGAAGCTATTATGAGGTGCAACATTACCCCAGATCAGCACTTTTTTCCCTTGAGTTTTGCACCTTGAACTCCATATCTTTTTTTGGCATGGAACTGGACATTTGAGTTAATCAAATGCCTACCAGCATATCTGTGCCATTTTTTCCCAGACTGCACCCTCCTGGGGGGCATCTCTACAGTTGATTGGTCCTTCACTTTGACAAGTCCCTGGCTTCCATTTTCCCTGCTGAGGGAATCCTTGGTGACGTCAAGGGACCTCTCTGCCAATCCCGGCACAGATCCTGACCGGCCTCCTTTCCAGCCAATCAGGGGAGTGTACAGGAGATTTTAATATCTGCCAGAACTATATAGGATGTCTTGCCTTTCTCTGTATCTTTATTCTTGTACATTTTGAGGCAAATTGCTTGTACTTGCATCCTTTTTGGCCAAATCATAATCAACGTCTATGGCTTGCCTTCAAAGTGGTGAGTTGGTTTCTCTATCCTGGCCTATCTGGTTTAGCGTTTGCTCACCGGGCATGGATCCTCTTTCCCGCAGTTCTAGCGAAATCACTACAATTTGGCTACACTTGTTTTCAAGCAAGACATTTTTCTTTCCTGATTAGTTGGCATCACTACGTTTTGCCCTTATCT
Source organism: Anolis carolinensis (assembly GCF_035594765.1). Taxonomy (NCBI): domain Eukaryota; kingdom Metazoa; phylum Chordata; class Lepidosauria; order Squamata; family Anolidae; genus Anolis; species Anolis carolinensis. Next base: position 14,761,307 of record NW_026943820.1, read on the forward strand.
AGGCTTTATCCTTGAGAATTTCATTTGCAATGATCAACAATTAACACATGCTGAAACAGTGGGAGCATTGATATCTTTGTTAATTCATAGTCGAAGGCCTCCTTGAGCTGTAGCCGATGATAATTAAACAATATATCCTATTGCGAGGTGTGTACCTTGATCTGCAGGTACGGGGAATGTGGCTCAAATCAATAGCTCTGCCTAAAAGCTCCAGCTCTTGAAATGGGTGTAATAAAATGTAAATGAAACGTCTTGGGATTTGGTGGTTTTAATTAAAAGGAATGATGAATTGATCATTCAAATCGTATTGATCTACAGCTTCTTCTTCTCCCTTTTTCCCCCTCCAGCAATTTAATTTGTCAAATATCAGCTTAGATGGCTCATGATTTGTAAGCCAGGTGTTAAAAACAGAAGTCTTTGGCTGAAAAGTGCCAAAGAAAGCCCAGGAGCGGACGAGAGAAGGATGTCCATGGGGCACCCGGGCCACTGGTTTTACGAGACGGCATAAAGATAAAGATACTTGCTGTATCACTGATATTCTTTTGCGTATTTCATTTTTATTGTTGCACATGTTATGAACTCAAATATAGACCCGAAACAAAGAGAAGCTGGCATTTATATTGTACCTAATAAAATGCCCACATATATGATGGGCAATGTGCATAAGGAGGAAAAGCTCACGCCAGCATTCCCTAAACTAGTGCTCTCCAGAGAAGCATGATTAGAGCATTTTGATGCTGCTTTAAATATTATGGAAGCTTGGGATCTATAGTTTGTGTTGGTTTCAAAATTTTCTGGTGCTACAGCAGTAGAACTCTCTGCATGGTGTTCCAAACAAGCCTAGGTCAAATTATTAAGTGATTTAAGGCTCTCATGGAGCCCCTGGTGGCTCAGTGTGTTAAAGCGCTGAGCTACTGAACTTGCAGACCGAAAGGTCCCAGGTTCAAATCCGGGGAGCGGAGTGAGCACCTGCTGTTAGCTCCAGCTTCTGCCAACCTAGCAGTTCGAAAACATGCAAATGTGAGTAGATCAATAGGTACCGCTCCGGCGGGAAGGTAACGGTGTTCCATGTAGTCATGCCGGCCACATGACCTTGAAGGTGTCTACGGACAACGCCGGCTCTTCAGCTTAGAAATGGAGATGAGCACCAACTCCCAGAGTCAGACACGACTGGACTTAATGTCAGGGAAAACTTTTACCTTTTTACTAAGGCTCTGAAGAATTCTAAAAATTCCCTCTCTTTCTGCAGATGTTGCAGATGCACAGGGATAAAGATGAAGCAAACTACGACTTCACATGTCGGTTTTCAGTTTATTTAATAGTTTAACAATATTTTGCCTCTTTTTTGTTTGTTTTTCTTGGCTGAAACTGTTAAAAAAAATAACAGGGCAGCAAAAATGCAGGAAGTTGAATTACATATGTATGGAGAAGTACGATCGCTGGATCACAGATTGGTGAACTGGCATAATTGCTATAAGTCAAAGACAACTTGAAAGTACAAAACAAGAGCAACTTTTGTAGTTATTAGAGTTTATTTTGAAACTCACAAAGAGTTCTTGAGATCCTGAACAATGATTTCTCATAACTGACAAAGAATTCTGGAGATCTTGAAAATCGCAAAGAGATCCTAAACTGACATAGAATTCTAAAGATCTCTTAAGTGACAAAGAATACTCTAAATCTTTAATCTCACAAAGAGTTTTGAAGATCTTGAAACTGACAAAGAATTCTGGAATTTATTTATTTACATCATTTCTATTCCTCCTTTGTCCCCCAAAGGGACTCAAGGCTTCTTACAGATCTAGCAAAAATTCAATGCAGATAAAAACAACAATACAGTAAAAACAAACAGTTAAAAAACTATTTACATTAAGCATTAATACACATAGAACGGTATACAAAACTTAAAAACATATAAAGTGCATAGTTCCATTCATCCAAAAACCATGTACATAATTCTTAATCCAGACCATGTCGAAGCTGTAGGAACTTATTCTTTACATGCTTGTGAGCATACCCAGATCTTCAGCATTTTTCTAAAACTCAGAAGGGATGGAGCCTGCCAGATGTCGCTGGGAAGGAGTTCCACAGTTGAGGAGCCACCACTGAGAAGGCCCTGTCTCTCGTCCCCACCAATTGTACTTGTGAAGCAGATGGGACTGAGAGCAGGGCCTCTCCAGATGATCTTAAAGTTCTAATACGCTCATAATAGGAGATACTTTCTTACAGGTAAATTGGAGCAGAACCATTTAGGGCTTTATAGGTCAAGACCCGCACTTTGAATTGGGCTCAGTAGCATATTGGCAGCCAATGGAGCTTACGCAACAGAGGAGTAGTATTCTCCCAGTTATAAGTCTAGCTGCCGTCCGTTGTACAAATTGGAGCTTCTGGGCTGTCTTCAAAGTCAACCCCATGTAGAGCGCGTTGCAGTAATCTAAGCAGAGTTTTAAAATCACAAAGAGTTCTGAAGATCTTGTAACTGAAACAGAATTCTGGAGATCCTGAAAATCATGAAGAGTTCTGTAGATAATGAAACTTTGGAGATCTTGAAAGTCAGAGTGCTGGAAGCTTATATAGTTTTAATTGGACTTTATAAATATGCTTGTCTTCTGTGGCTGTTCAATCTTGTTTTGTTCTTTTGGATCAATATGGCTTATTTAGTTTTTGGAAAAGATTCAAGGGTCCAAGGGGGATCCAAGGGAGAAGATCCCTCTCCTCTCAGAGGGAAGGTTAGAGGGTTTCCGGACAGTGGCAAAGCTGGTTTTTAAGACTGCAATGAACAGGTTTGGTGTTACAAGAAAATACTTTAAAAATAAAATAAAACAAGCATGCACAAATGTATAAGCTGTTGAAAAGAGATAAAGCTACACTCCTGACAGGAAGCCAAGGGGGAGAGAAAAAGTATGCCTCAATGAAGTTCTTTGCAAATTGGAATCGGGGTCCCCTATCTGTATCGCAGTCTGGAGATCCAACTTCAAAAATCATTATTATGCTTTTTAATGGAGTGTTCACATTAGAAAAGTTCAAGCTGTTTCAAGTGACTATCACTGAGCACAAGTTAAAAGGTAATTTGCATGAATACAGACAACGTGAAAGGTATCAAAGTCACAGTGTAATGAATTAGTTGTGGTTTGTTGTGATAATGACTTTGGCATAAGCACACATCCTTTCTATCATCACTCAGTGGTTGCATCTGTCAAGTTCATCATACATATGGGGGGGGGGGGCAAGTTGGGGATTTGCAAAGGTTAATTGTGCCAAGCAATGAAGGGATGACAAAAATAAGCTGTGTGAAATGGTATATTATACATACAAAGACCCTGTATCATAATTTTATGAGTATCTAACTGAAGCAAAGGTGATTGAAGAATGGGATAAAGAGGAGGAAAATTAATAGGAAGAAGGGCTGCTATCTAATTAAAGAGCTCTTAATTGATTAATCAATTGATTGATTGATTGATGGAGCTGCAACCGGTCAAATCAGGTTGAGCATAAGTGGAACACAGCCAGTTATCAGTGATACATGGAACAATGTGTTAAGCTATTGATGGAATTTCTCGGAAAGTAGGATTTCCCATGTTTCCAAATCCCAGTGCTGGTTTTTGTGTGTAGAACCGGGATTGTGGAGATCCAGGTTTGAGTGCCCTTCATGTCATCATACTGGCATGGAGAAGAACCATGTATTCCATCCATATACCTTGCAGGAAAAGTACAATATGAATACACCAAACAGAAGCCGTGGTGGCTCAATGGGTTAAACCCTTGTGCCAGCCGGACTGCTGGCATGAAGGTTGCCAATTTGAATTAGTGAGACAGTGTGGGCTCCTGTCTGTCAGCTCTAGATTGCAGGAACATAAAGAAGCCTCCCAACAGGATGGTAACACATCTAGGCATCCTCTGGGCAATGTCTCTGTAGACAGCCAATTATCTCACACCAGAAGCGACTTGCAGTTTGTTCTCTAGTCATTTCTGACATAATTTTTAAAAAGCCATCATACTTTCTAACCAACATTGGTGCAATGACTCTCTTTCAGCCACTTCCTCTTCATGGGATTGTTGTACTGAGGAAGAAAACTGAGTATACCGCCTTAAACTCACGGAGGAAAAACAGGCTAGAAATAGAATAAATTGATATAATTCACTAATGAAATGAAGAGACTTACAACAATCCTGTGAGAAAGGGTAGGCTGGGAGAGAGGAACCAAGGCTGCATCTACACTGTAACTTAATGCAGTTTGACACAAAGTTCACTATCATGGCTCAATGCTGTGGAATCCTGGGAGTTGTAGTTGAGTCCATAGCATTGAGCCAGAGCAATTAAAGTGCATTAATTCTACAGTGTAGATCAATGGTTCCCGATCTTTTTTTTTTTGACCAGGGACCACTTGACCAGGGACCACTTTGACCAGGAACCACGTTGACCAAGGACCAACATTAGTATCAAAAGGGTTACTAATCAGTTTTTGGTCAACTTCAGATTCGGTTTGGTTATTTGGGGTGCTGATTCAGAAAATTACATTGGATAGACCACATCAGCTCTAGTTTCTGATACAGAACATATGCCATCCAGTAGTCATCATCTGCTTGCCCACAGAAAACTATATTTAATAATCTAGAGCTGATGTGGTCTGTCCAATGCAATGGTCAGTTCTGCAGAAAGGAGCAGAAATAAAATTATTAAAATAAATAAATAAAGAGGAAGGAGGGTTGCAGACTGGATTTTCGTTCTCACGGCCCATTGCTGGACCGCGCGGCCCACAGGTTGAGAACCAATGGTGTAGATGCACCCCTGTAATGAAGTGTGATCTTTTTTTAGTTTACAGATGCCATGTTTAATTGTGTTTTAAAAGGGTCAATATTTCAGTTACTCTGCACTCATGAGTTGGTTGCCATGGAGAAGTGGGCAGAGCCAACTGTCGTTTTGTGTGGAGAAGTGCAGGTTTGAAAAAGAGCAGTTAGTCTGTGCCCTGCTGAGGTACAGTTAAGACTGATTCTCAGTTGGAGGATCAGGGAGACTCAAGTGCTTATTTGAGTTAGTTTAAAATAAGTTTGGTGACTTATTTTAAGGTAGTCTGTTTCCAGATAAGGAACAGATAGTCTGCGATTGTAATTCACAGGGTGACTGCAGTTTAAAGCAGTAGAGGAAGAAGTGACATTTTAAGAAGTTTGAAACATCTCAATATAGCTTTGCAACTGTTAATCTAAGTGCCTCTAAAGAAAGTTACTGTAACCATGAAGCTTTGTGCCTGAATAAACGTGTTATTGTTCTTTCTACCATCTAAGCTTCTGTCATCTATATTACCATCTAAAGAAAACAAGAAAAAGGTAGAAAAACCAAATTTAAAAAGGTCCTCTCTAAGTAGCTAGTGGCTACATCTCCCCATAGTGGTGGTGAGAGTTGATAATCCCCTTAACATCTGGTGGCCGCATTATAAACATCTTTAATAATTGGTGGCAGCGTTTAAATAAGAACATCTTTACACTGGTGGCAGCGGATATCTATATATATAAATGAGTGATGGCATCACGGCGACCCACAAAACAACAAAACTACAGGCCCCCCAACCTCGAAATTCGACAACACAACCCATCATCCATGCCTCTAGGTTGATACAACAAAAAGAAAAGAAAAATGAAGTCCTAATTAGAGGGAGAGCAATAATTGTTTTTATCCAATGGCTGCCAGTTTAGAGGGCTAATCTCTGCCCACTTGGTCTCCTAGCAACCAACTCAGCCAAGGGACAGCCAGGGTTCAGTTAGGGGATAGGCAGACTTAGGCCTCACTTAGGCCTCTTCCACAGATTATCTAATTTGCACTGGATTATATGGCAGTGTAGACTCAAGGCCCTTCCACACAGCTATATAACCCATTTATAATCTTATATTATCTGCTTTGACCCATATGACCTTGGAGGAGTCTACGGACAACGCCGGTTCTTCGTCTTAGAAATGGAGATGTGCACCAACCCCCAGAGTCAGACACGACCGGACTTAACATCAGGGGAAAACTTTACCCTTTACCTTAACGGCCATCAATTCCTCAATACTTTATTTCCCATACCACCGGACTTTGCCACAGCAACGCGTGGCCGGGCACAGCTAGTAAAATATATAATAATAATATCAATATAATTAATTAATAAAAACAACCTCCACCTCCACATCTCCGCAATTGGTAGAAGCGGTGGGATTTTAAAAGGATTCCCCCCTGTCTGAGTCCTCCTCAATTTGGTGGCAGCGGTGGGATTTTAAAAAGATTCCCCCCTGCCTGAGTTCTCCTCAATTAATGTCAGCCAGTAAGCATTATGGGATGTTGAGCAGTAGAACTTGAAGCTCCAAAATCCCAGTGCAAGGTGTAGGATTCACAACTTCAACCCAAGGTCTAGAATACAGAATGACAGTGGATACTAGTATAGGGTACACAACTGCAATATAGGATCACAATGCAAAGTGTAGGATGCACAGTCACAATGGACAATGTGCAAATGGCACAGATCTCTATATAGGGAGGGCACACAGAGAAAGAGAGAGCTCTTTAACTGGCACCTGTCTCTTACGCTTATCTATTTTGGAAGCTCATGGTGAGGATGAAGTAGAAGGTAGGGCAAATGCCAGGCTGGGTTCCTGAAGGGGAAGATAGAAATCTGAAATAATACATTTCCCAGCACACGAGTGATGTCCATATAGAAAATGATTACATGCAAAGCAGCGCTCACAATATTTCCTAATCAATTTCGCCCTCCAGCAAATCTCCAAATAACTTCTTACATTCCCCACAGTTGAAAAAAGGAGTCTGGGGATTTGGTACCAGTTTCCTTGACAGGAGAAAAAATACGCAGAATATGTATGGAGAGAGGAGGGGAAGCGAGAGAAAGGAAGGGAGGAATGAAGAAGAAGAAGAAGAAGAAGAAGAAGAAGAAGCAGAAGCAGAGAAAACCTCACTACACCTAAAGGCAGCCGCCTTATCAGCAGCTCTCATGCCGCACCCCCCCTCCCCAATTTCTTTTTATATTCAACCGGAGTTTTGGAGACAGTCTCAGGGTTAACTGCGGGGGAAAACTGTTGATTGGGAAACACTTGAAATAAATGTGGTGCCTTGGCAGAAATCCTTTGTAGTTCAGGCCATTTTGGATTCTGAGAGAGAACTGGTTATTAGAAAAGAGTAAGCAGATAAAGAAGTAGCAACAGCTCAGGAATTAATTTGACCTAAGCTCAGGCAACTTTCGAGTCTCAGGGTACTGCTTCCCACCCCTCTCCACCTCATGTCTTTGGGTCATTAAATCTCCTGTTGACTTATGGTGACCCCATGGATTTCAAAGAGAAGGATTACTCAGAGGTGTTTATGCCATTTCCACCCTTTGTTATACAGTCTACAGTACCTAGTATTTGCAAACAGTCTCCCATCCAAGTATTAGCCAGTTCTGACACTCTTTAACTTCCAAAATCAGGTGCATTAAAGGTATTTAGGTCTTCCCTCAATATTAGGATGCACAATCTTTTTTTTCCTGTCAGGAGCGACTTGAGAAACTGCAAGTCACTTCTGGTGTGAGAGAATTGGCCGTCTGCAAGGATGTTGCCAAGGGGACGGCCGGATATTTTGGTGTTTGTTCCATCCTTGTGGGAAGCTTGTCTCATGTCTCCACATGGAGCTGGAGCTCACAGAGGGAGCTCATCCGCACTCTCCCTGGATTCGAACCGGCAACCTTCAGGTCAGCAACCCAACCTTAAAGTCAGCAGTCCTGCTGGCACAAGGGTTTAACCAACTGCGCCACCGGGGGCTCCTACAATGCACAGTCAGAATGAGTGATCACATTGCAAAGTATAGGATGTGCAATCAAAATGCAAATATCATACCCGAAACCAAACTGGAAAGTACAGGCAGTCCCTGAGTTGAAAACATCCGACTTACAAACAACTCATAGTTATGAATGGGAGTGAGACAACAGGAAGTGAGATAAATCTATATCTGGGAAGGGAAATCCACTCCTGGAAGAGATATTATCATGGGGAAAAGCTGTGTCGCCAATCCTTGTTTCCACAACAAACCACTTTTTCCAAAATCCAAAGATCACAGGGACAGAAAGTGAGGGGAAAATCTTCTGAACAGGGGCACAGACAGCAAAGGAAACACCACAGGGGTGTTCACCCTTCCCTATCCATCCAAAGCTTGCATATATACATATAAATACAGATGTGTGGGGGTGGGGAGAAGAGAGAGAGAGGGAGGGAGTGAGTGAGAGAGAGAGAGGTTGGAGTTGCACTTAAAAATGTATTTGTTCTGAATTACATACAAATTCAACTTAAGAACAAACCTATTTGCAACTATACACAATCACAATATGTAATCAAATGCAAAATATAGGGCCCACAACCATAATGTGAAACAGAAGGGTTTGAATTACCATTCAGCCAGGTAAACCCACTGGGTTACCTGGACCAAGCCCATAACTTGAGTAGCCATACTTGACCATGGTGGTCCATGCTCTTGTTACATATCAAATAGACTACTGCAACACTATGTGGGGTTGCCTTTGAAGACTGTTCAGAAGATGCAAGTAGTCCAATGGACGGCAGCCAGATTGCTCACTGGAGTGGCGTACAGAGAGCATACTGCATTAACTGCATTGCTGCCGATTTGCTACCAAGCACAATTCAAAGTGCTGGCTTTAGCTTGTAGATGGTTCCAGCCCAGCTTACCTGTCCAAACATATCACCCCCATGAACCGCCTTGGATGCTAAGATCTTCTGGGGAGGCCATGCGCTCGGTCCCACCTCCTTCACAGGTGCGGCTGGTGGGGATGAGGGACAGGGCCTTCTCAGTGCTGGCCTCTCAACTGTGGAACTCCTTTCCCAGTGAAATTAGATCGGCTCCCTCCCTCCTGAGCTTTAGAAAGAAACTAAAAACCTGGCTGTGGAACCAAGCATTCAGAGTACAATTAGTACAATGCAATAGGCAGCTATGAAGTGATTGTAGTACAACTGGAATGGCTCCTGGATTATGATTTTGGATCTTATGTTGTTTTGACAGTTTATTTTAATGTGTTGATATATTATGATTTTATGTATGGTGTATACTGTATTTGTTTGTTGTGGCATTGAATTATTGCCAATTTGGAAGCCTCTCTGAATCCTCTTTGGGGTTGAGATAGAATGGGGTAGAAATACAGTAAATAAATCCTCAGCTTCAGAAGATCCCATTGTTGACCCGCTCTTAACATCAAGAAGTTCTTCCTAATGTTAGATGGAATCTTGTTGCCTGTAGTTTGAATTTTGGCTACATGAAGACTGACGTTTTAGAGACATCTCTGTGTATAACAGTATGTCACAAAATTTGGAAAAAATGATGTTCCTGGTTTGAAAGTATTATTTAAGTGTGCTGTTTAAGTGTGCTGTCCTTACTTTGAAAGTGGTTGCTATAATCGAGAAACTTCGTTTTTGTGGCTGCCCCAAACGAGGTTGAATTGGTTGAAACTTGATGAGATATTAATTGAATAACTAGAGCAAAATGTGCTGCAGGATGTCCCAGAAAAGCAAAGTTTTTTGCAGTTTAATAAATTGTTTCCATGTTTTTATGATAGAACCAATTAAGAAATGACATGTATAACCCAGGAACAAAAATCATGTTACATAATGTAATGAAAGCAGCAATGACACCTTATGTGTCTTTGGCCAACAGCTATCCTAGCCGTTCCTTCCTGGGGTATATCCTCCATGTTTCAACTTCTGAGGAACAAAGACGGTTAGCTTCATCACACCTTTTTTTAATTAAATAAAATAAAAATGAGAACACTAACAAAAGCTGTCCAACCAAGCAAGAGCCAGAGGCGAGATAATAATTGCTTCCAGCGGCTTCAAAGATTGCTCAACCGGGCAAACAGCAAAGGCTAAATAAAGTTGCCCAAAGCAGCATCAAAGACAGCTGTAAGAAGAACGTCAATTGAAAATGGAAAAGGGAGGGAAGAGGCTTTTAAAGGGAGGGGGGCCATACTTTTCACACACTGAAAAATTCAAGTGCCGACTCTAAATTTAAAGTCTATATCAAAGTTACTTTTAAGACTGTTGGATGTTCCATGTATGATGTGGTGTCTGTTTGTTTTGAAGGAAGTTCTTTCATTTCGAGAAGATCAGAGACCAGAAAGACAAGTCACTGCACGTTCACAGCCTTGCAGTCAGAGTTTGGTTTGAACTAGTTATATATAATAAGCGCTATGTGCCTGCTTTCAAGCTTCCTTTTGGCTTATGGTGACCCCACACATTTCATAGAGTCCCTACAGCAGGGAATTCTCAGAGGTGATTTGCCATTGTTTTCCTCTGAAATATCACCTACAGCACCTGGTAGTTTCCCATCCACGTACTAACTAGGCCTACTTTGCTTTCCTGTGTGACAATGCTTCTCTTCTTTTTTCCAGTAACAAAGTCATGACTCAGTAGCACTCTCCTTGTAAGTTAATAAGGGATAGTTTCACTGCTTTTGTTGTCTAACAGTAAATTAAAGTTTCTTTTACATTTATATATAGCCTCACACAGCGATGAAGGAGGAAGTTGCGGGAGAGTAATTGACTCTCTGGGACCTGCTGTGGACTATATCCTCCCAAAAGTATGAATTTGTCTCATTTATTCGAAACTTCTTGAAGGAAAACCTGAAGATCCCATCCTTAGACAAAGTAGGGCTCTGTGTCCTTCTCAAGAGCAAAGAAACTGCTCAGAAAATTTAATTTTTGGTAAAATGGAGGAGAATGGAGGATCCAAAGGTCCTCCATATAGAAACAGTCTTGAGGTCACAGAATGCCTAGAACAGTGGTTCTCAACCTGGAGTCCCCAGATTTTTTTTGGCCTACATCCCAGAAATCCCAGCCAGTTTACCAGTTGAAGGAGTTGAAGGCCAAAAACATCTGGGGACCCCAGGTTAAGAACCACTGGCATAAAACATCTTGGTTCACAAAGGTTATATTCAGCTGTGCCCAGAAATGATTGAAATGAATTAACATACAATAACATGATAATTAACATGAAATAACATGATACATTCAAGTTGAGAACCGCTTGTCGAGAAGGTCTTGGATTTCTGCTCCTGGTTTGTTTCAAGTTGGGTTATTCCTCATGATGTGCCCTCATATCCTGTTGTAGATTTTGAGAAGGTGATGTTGTTTTTCTTGGATGCTAGCACTTAGATCAGTGGTTCTCAGCCAGTAGGTCCCCAGGTGTTTTGGCCTACAACTCCCAGAAATCCCAGCCAGTTTATCAGCCGTTAGGATTTCTGGAAGTTAAAGGCCAAAACATCTGGGGACCCACAGGTTGAGAACCACTGACTTAGATGTCTATTCCTTAAAAAAAAAACATTACCTGCAAACAACTATATTAGTTATTTTGAGGAACTGAAAAGTAAAGAACTATGTTTAAAAACTGCAGCTTCTCAATGCAATTAACTATCAAGGACATGGGAACAACAACAATAGCTTAATGTATTGTCAAAGACTTTCACGGCTGGAATCACTGAGGTGTGGTTTCTGGACTGTATGGCTGTGTTCTAGCAGCATTTTCTTCTGATGTTTTCTATGCATCCACTGAAGATGCTGGCCACAGGTGCAGGCAAAACGTTCAGAGAAAATACTGCTAGAACATGGCCATACAGCCTGAAAACCACACAACACCCCAACAATAGCTGCTTTTTGCACTATGTAATTTTTGTTCCTGGGTTATAAATGTTATTTCCTAATTGGTTCTATCATAAACACATGGGAAAGTTTATTTAATTGTGAAATTTTTGTCTTTCTGGGACATCCTGAACTCCTGCAGCACATTTTTAAATCCGACTGCTCCAGCTTCATCTCTGTTTATATTTCCCCTTAATATTTAGCATTCAGAAAGTGGAGCCTTACGGAAAAAGAATGGGAGTAGATATGGAAAACAAGACAATTAAAAAACATGTCAATTAGAATAAAAGAAAATTATTACAAACTAATTTGGAAGTGGTATTTAACACCAAGAAGGTTAAATATTATGAATAAGAATAATAATGAAAAATGCTGGCGAGGGTGCCAGGAAATTGGAACCTACATGCATATGTGGTGGGATTGTAAACATGTAAAAGGTTTTTGGGAATTGGTCATAAGGGAAATAGAAAATATTATGAATATAAAAATTAGAAGGAATCCAGTGGAAATATTACTTTTAATTAAAAAAGAGGATGAGAAAGATAAGAGGGAAAAAAATTAATAGACATGCTATTAACAGCAGCTAGATTACTAATTGCAAAATATTGGAAAGGAGAAATGAAAATACAAATTAATGAATGGTATAAAGAAGTTTGGCGAATGGCACTGAATGACAAGCTAACATCAAATTTAAAAGTAAAGAAGGGATTATGGGAAAAAATGATTTGGAGAAAATTTCTAGAAAAATTATTGGAAAAAGAAGATGGGAATTTACCTCCAAATGAAGAATTGAACTTTTGGTGGGACTACAGAAGAAGAGATGGCTCTGGAGAAGGGGAGCACAGGGGTGAATGTAAATAAAAGAGGGGGAAATGTATAGAATATGTTTATATAATTGTAATTTTCTCAATAATAACAATAAAAAATATTATTTAAAAAAAGAAAAGAAAGTGGAACCATGGTGTCGCAATGGGTTAAACCTGAAAGTTGGGTTGCTGACCTGAAGATTGTCAGCTAGAATCTGTGAGATGGGGTGAGCTCCCATTTGTCAGCTCTAGTTTGTGGGGACATGAGAGAAGCCTCCCAGCAGGATGGTAACACATCCAGGCATCCCCTGGGCAACATCTCTGTAGATGGCCAATTCTCTCATATCAGAAGCAACTTGCAGTATGTCCTCAAGTCGCTATGGTAACAATAATACAGCATTCAGATCTTTCCTGTTTCTGGTTTATACACAGGAGGAATCCTACAGATTTTATAGCTGGAATCAGGATTTCTGGTAAGTTTTTTTGTCATGCAATTTCTGCATGCATGCGAGTTGGAACTTGCATTTAGGAGGAACATTTTGTGGATACACCAACCTCAATCTGGCTCCAAACCATATTTGAGTGCCTTGTATCATCCATACAACCATCCATGTCCATGTCCTTGCTCATGAAAGGTATGTTCAGTACTTTGGATAGCTCCTTTAGTTTATTCACAGCTTCACCAACATGGAAGCCTTCCAAGGCTCTATCCAAGGTGCTGAACTCTGCCTCTAAGGTTTAGCATCTGAAATAAATCCCAGAATGCATTCACTACAATATCGACATTGCATCCATTATCCACCTCTGTTGATCAAACATCCCCTACTTTACTTTTAGACATTAGTATTTTGCATTTTTGACTGAACTTTCTCACTGTTTATAAATCAGCACAATTACCTACAACCTTATAAACAAGAAAACACCAGCTTTCCTTTACAGCCCTAAATAATAAATGTAATTAAACCAAGTACACTGGTGAACAGCCACCAGACCTGAAGATGTGATTAAAAATTAATCAACTACCTTTTAAAAAATAACAACAAATTTTAGAAGCTGTTGTCCCCACAGCTTGAGACAGAGGCAATATATTGAAGCCAAATTAATGCTATAAGCACTTACCTTCATTATGACTATTTTCCTAGTCATAAAAGTGAAAGGAGATGGAAAAAAGAATGAGTGAGGAGGTATAAATGCAGGGAGGAAATATGGATAGAGAACTCTCAGTTCTACCTTCTTTTATATTAGTTATTTTAAAAAATCAAGCTATATGTATCCTGCTACTTGTGAAGCTTGGCAAATTCTTCAAATATGAATTGAAGCAAAACTCTCTTCTATTTGCACTGGATATTGTGATTCTAGATTGATGAGGTCCAAACTAGCCCACTTCCCAACTAGGTGTTAGAAATTTGTCAGAAAATAAAAGCTTATCTGGCTGGTAAAGAAGATCATCTATCTTTACATACACAAAATGATTCTGATAGTGATTTGGGAAATCGCTAGAGGGATTTAGCAAGTATCCCAAGGGATTGTGCAAACAGGGTCACAGGGAGGTGTCTGCCTTCAGTTACATTTTGATACATGTTGGAAACATTTTATACACTACATATAAGAAATTGATTCAGTACACAGTAGGCTTGAGCGATCCACGAAAAAATTGATTCTAAACTCGTTTCAAAAGTAGGGGGGTAGCGTTTCGTTTCTGATGTCATTTCCGAATTTTGCCCTCAAAAATTTTCGAAATTAACGAAAATTCGTTAGTTTCAAAAGTAATTCGTTAATGGCGTACGCGCATGCGCAGTGGCCCAAAACAGCCTGGGGGGGCTTTTATGGGACTCTCCTGCACTCATTTTTTCAGCTATACTGATCAAATTTGGTACAGTGGGAGAACACAATCCACCCTGCTTGCTCGCCAAATTGCAGAGCGTTTGCCCTTTCCTAAGATTTATTGTGCAATTTCATAGTTCATATTAAAAAACTTTATTTAACAATTGCAAAAATCTGTTCCTGCTTTTGAATTGTTATTCCTGTTTAATAGGGGTTCCTTCACTGTGAAAGTCCTTCTTCTACTTGTGTAACATTGTTTCAGTGCCCATAAATCTGTCAAAATGTTAGGACATTAGTGGCCAAGAGACACATTGTGCTGCCACAATGCGCAATGACTTTCCCCAGGCATCCAGATTGGAGGCCATTATACCACAGTGGTCAAGCCCCTCCCCCTCCCAATAAATGTAAGATTTGTGTGACGTTGGTTTGATTTATCACCTGATGGCAAAATGGGGGCTTGGATCCCACTCCCCTGGGGAGCCGGCCACCGTCGTGCGGCTCCCACCCCCGCCCCTTTCCCCAAAGCAGCAGGGCGGGGGCTTAACTGCGGAGATAGACATGGGGGCTTGGATCCCACTCCCCTGGGGAGCCGGCCACCGTCGGGTGGCTCCCACCCCTGCCCCTTTCCCCAAAGCAGCAGGGCGGGGGCATAACTGTGGAGATAGACATGGGGGCTTGGATCCCACTCCCCTGGGGAGCCGGCCACCGTCGGGCAGCTCCCACCCCCGCCCCTTTCCCCAAAGCAGCAGGGCGGGGGCTTAGCTGCAGAGATAGACATGGGGGTTTGGATCCATTAAAAGCACTGGCAGGGGGAGGGGAAGGTAGGACTGCAGCCGTTTTGCAGCCATGGACGGTGTTGTTAAATATTCAGAAAGACCTGCTTTCATGAAGGTCCTCCTGACAACCCGGGGCGGTGATCCTGCAAAAGGAAGGATCTGGGAAAAATCGCCCAAATATGTACAGAAGGACAGCTGGGAGAGAAGCGAGATGCATCGCAGGAAACTCGACCACGTTGGCCAAGAGGCAGCAAAAAGAAAAAGAAAAAGAAAAAATCCCTGTGGGGATCCGAACCAGCAGCAAAGACCCCACCCTGCGCCGGCCATAGCCGGCCGGCATGCATCCCGGAGAGAGAGAGAGAGAGAAAACAAGAGGACCCCGCTCAAAAGGAAGGATCTGGGAAAAATAGCACAAAAATGGACAGAAGGACAGCCGGGAGAGAAGTGAGATGCATCGCAGGAAACTTGACCACGTTGGCCAAGAGACAGCAAAAATTAAAAGAAAAAATCCCCGGGGGGATACGAACCTTTATGTCTATCTCAGCAGCAAAGACCCAACCCTGCGCCGGCCATAGCCGGCCAGCACGCATCCCGGAGAGAGAGAGAGAGAAAACAAGAGGACCCCGCGCAAAAGGAAGGATCTGGGAAAAATAGCACAAAAATGGACAGAAGGACAGCTGGGAGAGAAGTGAGATGCATCGCAGGAAACTCGACCATGTTGGCCAAGAGGCAGCAAAAAGAAAAAGAAAAAATCCCTGTGGGGATCCGAACCTCTATGTCTATCTCAGCAGCAAAGACCCCACCCTGCGCCGGCCACAGTTGGCTGGCACGCATCCCTGAGAGACTGGCCCGCCCCACCCACAAAGTTTTCTGTTTTTGTGACCTAAGCCCCTGCCCTGCGACAAATTCTGTCATGTAACTTCTCTCCGAGAAGATCCGAACCTCTATGTCTATCTCAGCAGCAAAGACCCCACCCTGCGCCGGCCACAGTTGGCCGGCACGCATCCCTGAGAGACCGGCCCGGCCCACCCACAAAGTTTTCTGCTTTTGCGATCTTAGCCTCTGCCCTGCGGCGAAATTCTGTCATGTTACTTCTCTCAGAGAAGCCCCGCACTACCGGAAGGTCTCCGTAACGGCTGTCATAAAGTGTGATGCCTCATGGGCCTTGTAGTCCTGTTCCTAGTGCCATCGTGACAGATGAAGACGAAAACATGGGTTTTTCGCCAGTTCAACAAGAGCCGGAATCTTTTCACCTGCCGGATGTTGATGTTTGTACCCAAGAACTCAGTACAACAGACCTTGGGCATTCCTCGCCCCCGTTCCCTAGGAGACAGTCCTATTCTGCAGACAGAGGAGTGAGGGAACAGAATCGCAGGAGTTTACGGATTGCAGCCAAACAACAGGCTGATTAGACCTGCTTCCCTTGGGAAATTCTAAGGAGTCTTGCATCTGGACAAAGTTGGGTTTCGTTTCCCGTTCTCTAGGGAAAGAGGTTGCTGGCGGGAAAACGAGACCCCAATATAGGTGCCTGACACGGGAAAATTGTTGCGGAGTCAACAGAGCAGTTTCAGGAGTAAGATCGTGTTTGGACTTCGCAACCCCAGTTCCTTGCTTTCCGGATCAAGTATTCAAGATTTGCCTTGCCTTGTTTTTTAACCACGGACCTTGTTCAAAGAATCACTGTTTGCCTGCTCCTAGTCACGGACCTTGTTTAAAGAATCAAGATTGTATCCAGCCTTGTTGTCAAGCTGCCTAGGACTCCTAAGACTCTGGTTTTTCCCCACACTATTGCTTGGCAATATTGTGTGTTTCGGTTATTGGATTAAAACTTTGAACTCTAATATCATTTATTGGACAATACATTTTTGGACTATATTTGACCTCTTTTGAAAGGTCTGCTTCTGAACTATATCCTTCACTTGTTTTTATTACTTTTATATATTTACTTAATAAAGATATTAGATAGAAATTGGCCTCCGTGTATGATTCTTGGTGCCCCGCTGCCTCGGGTCTGACATAAAAGCCCAAGTGTCATCCCACCCCTACGTGGGAAAGAAAAATAATTATACCGCCACTCGATTAAACCGAAGAGGCTTTACTGCCAGACAAAAAGGCAGTTAAACCACTCCAGCACTCCAAGGCCTTAGCAGACAGTTTATTGCCCATTGCGACCAGGAATGCAGAAAAAATAGGGCCCCTGACCTCGCAATTTCTCATTTGCTTTCCCTTTCCTCCCCTTTGCGTCGCTTCCACAAAGTTTTATTTTTTTGTGACATCTCCTACTGCTTCACTCAATGCTAAATCTTCACCATCCCCAAGTCGATGGATAAGATAATGCTGCTCGATTGACCCAAAGAAAAGGTTGTTTTGAGTGTCACAATCTCAGACACTTCCGAGTTATCAAGGTGAGGTAGTCCGTTGTTGATTTTGAGGTAGTCCATTGTTGACTTTGAGGTAGAGATGCAACCCAACAGTACTGTAGTCTCCATCATCCAAGACTCAGTGATACTATATCAAAGCCATTACCTGTTGCAAATGTTTTCAATATGTCGTGATATTGCGGTGCTACTGTTTAATAACAACTTTACATCGGTGCGTGTTATTGAACTCCTTTTTTTCTACCAAGAAGTAGCAATACATCATCTTTTCGTTTATCATTCGTAAAATCATGATTTTCAAATTGGATGCTAGCTTCTCATCAATCTCACCTCGACAAAGATTCTGATGGACCGCTATCTCTGTAAAGTGAGATTCTACCGCATTCCTTTCCTGAATTTCTTACTGAAGGATCCACATCGATTATAACAATGTTCTTTCTGTACAGTAACTGCGAGGATCTGGATAAGACCTTACAATCATGGCTCTTTCCCGAATTTTTTTTTTTTTAAAAAGGGTAGAGATTTGAATTTAATCCGTTCTGAACCCAAAGCGGATGCATTTCCTACCTTGGCTTTTATAGACTTAGTTCCCCCTGAATATCCTTTTTCCCAGCCAGAATCATTATTAAGGGAGACAAAACCTAGAGGAACTGCAGGGAACGGCCCCTAGAGATTGATTTACCCAAAAACGAAAGTGGGCAACGGTGTGTGATGATTAAGACGAGAACAGAAGGGATGAGAGCAAGGAAAGCATAGGAGGATAGAGGAGAGAGTTGTTGGACATAGGCAAAAGGGGCAACCCCCCCCCCCAAAATTAGCCAAAGTTAATCAGAAGCAGAGCTGCTTAAAGGAGGAGTACTGTTGTTCTAGGTGTCAGTGTCAAAATCCAAATCGGGGAAATTCAACACGGGAAGGTTGGCCTTCAAGAAGACCAGTTTCTCAACTGTTTGAGGGTCCAGCAAGTTGCGGTGGGGTGTGACTACATCTCCCGCTAGGCTGAAGACCCTTTCGCTCTGCACGCTGGTGGGCAGACAGCTGAGAAACTGGCGGGCTACGTGCGACAGATCCGGCCACATGTGATCACGTGAAGCCCAATAGGCCAATGGATCACAAGAAATTATCTCAGGAGGCTCCTCAAAGTACCTGTTGACCGAGCATTCGGCCGAGTCTATCTTTTGCACAGAAGCCAGCAAAGAGGAATCTTCCGAGCGGGCTAGTATGGCCACCGTCTCTGCAAAGAAAGCGTTTCCTTGTCGCGGCTGGAGATCCGTAACCCTACGGCAACCCCCTGCTGGCTCCCCGGGACTATCACTCTCGCCACTAGCGCTAGTGCTGGGGGTGGCAGGCATTTCCGGTAGAGGGGCCACTGTGCCCGTTTCCCCCACCCTGGCAGCAAAGACCTCCCTCACAAGGTTAACTAGTTGGGCCTTCCATACGGTAAAGTCTTTTGGGCAGACGGTGTACTTTATCCGTGGATCACACAAGGCCGCAAGCATATGGACCTTGCTGGAAAGAAGTGGCTCTAGGCGTTTCCGTACAGCAAAGGACAACCTCCTCACCACCTCCTGGACCGGCGGTGTCAGCGGGCCAGCCAGGGAGTCCAGTGTTCGACCGGCCCCAAGCATTTCTAGGTGCCTCCTTAGCCCCAAGACAAGGGGCACCGCCTGGCTAAGAAGGGCTTTTGATTCCGAAAGGGTCTCTGTGGCATCTTTGAATGGCTTTAGGACGTCTACCAGCTGGGAGATGGTGTCCCACTCTTGCTTACTTGGAACAAGCTTGCTAACAGGCGCAACTAAGGAAAGGGAGATGCCGTGTACCGCCTTCTGCTGCTCGACCATGCGTGCCAGCATCTTATAGGTTGATTTCCACCGGGTAGAGACGTCCTGGAGCAGCTTGTGCTGCGGGAGCCCTTCAAGGCTCTGTCTCTCTCTCAGCTGCCGGGCTGCCTTGATGCTCCTGTGGAAGTATCTTTCTACAGCGCTCGATCAGCAGGGCGATGTTTGCGGTGCTGGCCGGCTGCTTTTCCGGGCTCTTTAAACCTTCCTTGATGGTATTGTGAAGCAAGTGGGCCATGCAGGTGACATTCAAAAACCCTGCACTTTCAACCGCTTTGATCATATTTTTACCAGCGTCAGTCACCATGAACCCCCTCCTCATTTCTTCTGGCCTGCACCGCATCCACTCCCCCATCATGTTTCCCAGATAGTTGCAGATGGTCTCTGCCTTGTGATCATGATCAACTACCTCCAAAGCGAGGAGTGCCCAACGATGGGATGTATCCATACTGCCTTCCTTCTCCCACCAATGTGCCGTGAGAGAGAGGTAGGAATGGCCTCCTCCCAAGCTTGACCAAATATCAGAGGTAAAATGGATGTGTCCTCCCATGGCGCTCCGCAACATCTGGATAATGCGTTCCTGGCAGCCCTCATACAAGCCGGGAATAACTTTTCGGGAAAAGGTGTGACGGGAGGGGATTTTGTAGCGGGGGCACAGGCGTTTCATAAGGCGAACGAAGCCATCTTGTTCAACCATGCGGAAGGGATGGTGATCAAGGGCCATCATCTCTCCCACAATTTGGGTTATCTGGTGGGGTGTGGGTAATGTTTCCCCCGTTCTCTTCCTGGCTAATGGCAGGCCCCAATCCTCCAAGGTGGACTGTGTCTGCCTTCCACCTTCTACACCAGGAGAACTTTGTGTGCTTATGCTGCCACTGCAAGGGCTTGCAGCTCCCCCTCCTACCGATATCGAGGGATGGTGCCGCTTCATGTGAGAGCTCAACTGCCTCTGCTGATATTTGCCCCACAGTGTCTACAAACTGCCAAAGTGGCACGCTGAGTGTGGACATTAAAATGGTCCCAAATATATGACCTTGGCCTCCCCATAGCCACTGTGCTGACGCCCAGGGAGGTAGGAGTTGTGGGCACCATAACAGCGGCATGAGAAAGTCTATGATTTGATGGTACTACCTCATCTTCCTCCTCCTCACTGTCAGTAGTGGGTGGAGGGGTGGGGTTTACAAGATCCTCACTATCCACCACCTGTACTTCCAGGACGGCAACACCTCTATGTTCCATTGTTCGTGCACTTGTCTCAGCTCCAACAGACAACTGGCTCCGGGTGGAGGGCTGTGAACTTTCCACAGTCAAACAGCCAGCTTCATCATCAAGTCCACCCATTCCCATCGTTGCGCGTTCAAGACGGATGGAATCCACCCTAACTTTTTTGGCCCCCCACAGTGTCCGGGCTGTAGCTTGACCACTAGCAGGACTTGCTCCACCAGACCCGCGTTCAGCTGAACGCTTCATGATAACGGGAGTGTTTTCAGCTTTCAGAAGGGAGGAAGGTATTGCGTTACTGGGGGGAAAGATGTGTTGTTTCTTGTTTGGCAATGTGTTCTGGGTCGAACTGCCGCAAACCCTTCTATTACTGTTGTTCTTATTCTTATACTTAACTAGCTGTGCCCGGCCACGCGTTGCTGTGGCTTAGTCTAGTGGTGTTGGTCAGTCTACATTAGGTTGTACAGTAAAGTCTCACTTATCCAACACTCGCTTATCCAACGTTCTGGATTATCCAACGCATTTTTGTAGTCAATGTTTTCAATACATCATGATATTTTGGGGCTAAATTCGTAAATACAGTAATTACTACGTAGCATTACTGTGCATTGAACTACTTTTTCTGTCAAATTTGTTGTATAACATGATGTTTTGGTGCTTAATTTGTAAAATAACCTAATTTGATGTTTAATAGGCTTTTCCTTAATCCCTCCTTATTATCCAACATATTCGCTTATCCAACGTTTTGCTGGCCCGTTTATGTTGTATAAGTGAGACTCTACTGTATTTATGCTGTGACCTCCACCCTTCTTTATACTCACATTAGTAGTAGTATTTGAAGTCTGTTACCTTCTTCGATTTTTGTGTTGATTGATAATTGCTTGAGATCCCTGTTGTCTTCGGTTTGTTGTTAATCGTGATGTCTGATTCTGCTGAGTGCGGTTTACATCTTATTGTGTTACAATAGTCTTTTTTTTTTTTGCCTGTGTAGGTGTTTATTATTGTTGTTGTTGTTGTAGTGGTCATGAAGGCTGGATAAGTTAGATGCTACTGTATTGTTTTTTGGAGGCCCAGTGTAGCACTGACTGGCCTCTCAGCCTCAGTGCCTGGCTGCTTCTTGTCTGTGATGGTGTAGATTTTATTGTTGTTGTCATTGTTATTATTGTAATTGTTTTTTTTGGAGGCCAAGTGTGAATGTAGGGATTGGGGAGGTGGATGAGCACTGAATGGCCTTGTGGACTCAGTGCATGGCTGATTCTTGCCTGTGTAGGTGTTTATTATTAGTGGGTGAGTGGATGGATAGATAGAGTGGGTGCTCTCCTTGTTTCCTTTATTCCTATGCTGTTCCCTTTCTCTGCTCCGATCCTGAGCTCGCTGATAAGAACACACTGGTCGAAAGGAGGGTAAATATAACCGGATCAATGGTCTTTCTCTCCCTTTTGCTCTTGGCCTTCCGGGCAGAGAGGGAGGGTTCTTGTCCTTGGCGTTCCTTCGCTTCCCTTCCCTCCCTCCTTCCTTCGTTCTATCTGTCCCAACCTTTCCTGCCTGCGGAGCCATGGAACTGGGTCAGTGGGTTGGATGGCGGAGAAAGGGAGAAGGAAGAGGCCTCTAATTGAAATGCATGGACTCCATGCCATGGGGTGCTGGAATTTGTAGTTTGCATGCAGTCCAACCCCTTTCTTTCTTTTTGTCATGGAGGAAGAACCCACCCAAACCTCTCAGACAGATGACCATCCGGTTTAGTTGTGTTGTTAGAGTCACAATGCGTTGTTGTGAGTTTTTTGGGTCCAGATTGTGGTTTTGTGGTGTGGTTGCATTCTTACAACTGGGAGGCAAGGCTTTTGCGTTGTGTTGTCAAATTTTGTATTTCTGGGGCATTTAGTTGTGTTGTTATAGTCACGATGTGTTGCTGTGAGTTTTGTGGGTCCAGATTGTGGTTTTGTGGTTTGGTTGTGTTGTTACAACCGGGAGGCAAGGTGTTTGCATTGTGTTGTCAAGTTTTGTATTTCTGGGGCGTTTAGTTGTGTGCCAAGTTTCGTATTTCTGGGGCATTTAGTTGTGGTGTTATAGTCACGATGTATTGTTGTGAGTTTTGTGGGTCCGGATTTTGTTTTGTAGTGTGATTGTGTTGTTACAACTAGGAGGCAAGGCTTTTGCATTGTTTTACCAAGTTTCATATTTCTGGGGCATTTAATTGTGTTGTTATAGTCATGATGCGTTGTTGTGAATTTTGTGGGTCTGGATTGTGGTTTTGTGGTGTGATTGTGTTGTTACAACCGGGAGGCAAGCCTTTTGCATTGTTTTGTCAAATTTTGTATTTCTTGGGCGTTTAGTTGTGTTGTTATAGTCACGATGCGTTGTTGTGAGTTTTGTGGGTCTGGATTGTGGTTTTGTGGTGTGGTTGTGTTGTTACAACCGGAAGGAAAGGCTTTTGCGTTGTGTTGTCAAGTTTTGTATTTCTGGGGCTTTTAGTTGTGTGCCAAGTTTCGTATTTCTGGGGCGTTTAGTTGTGTTGTTATAGTCACGATGCTTTGTTGTGAGTTTTGTGCATCCGGATTGTGTTTTGTGGTGTGGTTGTGTTGTTACAAACAGGAGGCAAGGCTTTTGCGTTGTGTCGTCAAGTTTTGTATTTCTGGGGTGTTTAGTTGTGTTGTTATAGTCACGATGCGTTGTTGTGAGTTTTGTGGGTCCAGTATGGTTTTGTGTTGTGATTGTGTTGTTACAACCGGGAGGCAAGGCTTTTGCATTGTGTTGCCAAGTTTTGTATTTCTAGGGCGTTTAGTTGTGTTGTTATAGTCATGATGTGTTGTTGTGAGTTTTGTGGGTCCGGATTGTGGTTTTGTGGTGTGGTTGTGTTGTTGTAACCGGGAGGCAAGGCTTTTGCATTGTGTTGCCAAGTTTCGTATTTCTGGGATGTTTAGTGTTGTTGTTATAGTCACTGCGCCCACAACTTTATCCTTTTATATATATAGAAAAAGGGTATACCTGTATTTTCCAGACTTTGCTAGGGTTGATAGGAGAAAGAGAGTCACTGCAAGCCCAAATTGAGCAGCTCAGAGAAAGGAAAGAGGGAAAAACAAATACACCCTCCCTTTTGCCCAAACCAAGTGGTATTGCGGAGGATTATGGGACTTGCTACCTTTTGCCAGACTTTGCTAGGGTTGATAGGAGAAAGAGATTTGCTGCAAGCCCAAATTGAGCAGCTCAGAGAAAGGAAAGAGGGAAAAACAAATACACCCTCCCTTTTGCCCAAACCAAGTGGTATTGCGGAGGATTATGGGACTTGCTACCTTTTGCCAGACTTTGCTAGGGTTGATAGGAGAAAGAGATTTGCTGCAAGCCCAAATTGAGCAGCTCAGAGAAAGGAAAGAGGGAAAAACAATACACCCTCCCTTTTGCCCAAACCAAGTGGTATTGCGGAGGATTATGGGACTTGCTACCTTTTGCCAGACTCTGCTAGGGTTGATAGGAGAAAGAGATTTGCTGCAAGCCCAAATTGAGCAGCTCAGATAAAGGAAAGAGGGAAAAACAATACATTCTCCCTTTTGCCCAAACCAAGTGGTATTGCGGAGGATTATGGGACTTGCTACCTTTTGCCAGACTTTGCTAGGGTTGATAGGAGAAAGAGATTTGCTGCAAGCCCAAATTGAGAAGCTCAGAGAAAGGAAAGAGGGGAAAACAATACACCCTCCCTTTTCCCCAAGTTGCTTTTCGGTGGATTATGGGGAGTTTTGCCAGACTTTGCAAAATGAAAATTGGAAAATTTGATTTCTTCTATTTGCAACTCACTTTAATGCCTATGCAAAGAAAAGTTTCCTAATCAAACGCCCAAAAAGCTGCTGAACTCCTCTTTGTCCGAAAGAAAAAAGCCCACCCCGCACCAGGCAATATGGCGCAGCAGAAAAATTGCAGGGCTGGTGGGCAAATGGCAAACGCCAAGCTGCTGGGGAAAAAAAGCCCACAGACCCTTTGAAAAAACACCCTAACCCAAAAACCCACCCACCCGTTTTCCTCTTCACCCACCCACCCTTTCTCCCGGTCTTCTTTAGCTCAGCCAAGGAAGGAAGCTGTGCGTACTCGCCTGCCTCCCTGGAATCTCACTCCCAACCACCCTCTCTCTGCAGATCCCGAGCCAAATGAGCCACGAGGCTCCCTGCAGACTCTTTTCATTCAGGACGTATAAGCCCCTCCCCTGGGTTAAACGTGCTCTCTGATTGGCCACAAGGTGGAAACAACATCTAGGTTGCCCCAGTACAAGTTTGGGTGATTTGCAAAACCTTGTTTTCCTAACGAAAAAAACCGACGACATTAGAAAAAGGGCCTATCGCGGTTTGAAATCGCGGGATCCACACGACTGGACAATGTAGGTCCAATATTGCTTCAAAAGTTACAAAACTAACGAATTACTAACGACAAACGGGGAAATCGAATTCTTTGAGCAAGCCTAGTACACAGTAAGGATACAACTTACATAGAACTCATAAATCGATGCAATTTATTAAAGGGTTAGACACGATAGGGTTTAAGGGGTACAGCTGCTGCTAGGTCCATTTCCAATCTTCTAAATCTTCAGAATGTCGCAACTCCAAACGTCCAGAAATAAGTTTTTAATAAAAGGAAAAATCATAAATATTTATTTGTAGTCTCTTATTAAACCATAAATCCTTTTTGGGCTGGGGGTGTCATGGCTTGACAGTAAAACCACCCTTTAAAGTGAGTTCTATAGTTAATTTTTCTTAAGAAAAAAATTCTTCAGAAAAAGACCTATTTGCTACAGAGCTCTAGCACTGTAGCACAAAAGCATGCGCTATAGCTTTTGAGTAAAAAAAGTCTATGTACCTCACCAAACTGCAGATCCCAGAATTCAAAAGATCCACGTCAGTTAAGAGGACAAAGCTGGCGAATCACTGTTGATTTCAGCTGTCATCAAACCAATGTCTTCAGGAACATTAGGAGACAGCTACCATCATCCCTAAGCATCATGGCCCTTAGACATATTCCCTGAAGAGATGGGAGTTATTAGAAAACATATCTAGAGGGGGGAAAGTTGATGCTTACTGATGTGTTTTAATCTGACTTGAGGATGGTGTTGTTGAAGACTTTCATGGCCGGAATCACATCAACCCACTGCCTTGAGGATTATTCAATTGACAAATGAGATACACTAGTGCAAAACTAGAGTGGCAATAATGCAGCCTTTGGCATTTTCTTGAGCTGTGACTGCCAGCAGCCCTAGCAAGCACAGCCAATGGTGAGGAATGCTGGGAATTGCAGTTCTACAACATCTGGAGGTCACATTATTCCTGGTTTTTTTGTAAATAAATAAATACAAATATACAGTAGCCTTTGTTGCTTCCCAATGCCTGCAGCATTTTGAACAACCAATACTCATGCTTAATTGATGAACTAGTTAACAGAAAACCTAATACAAGGCAGCTGGTAATTACATTACTTTAATATTTATTTTTAATATTATGTTCCCCTCATTCCCCACCTGTTGCAAAAGGTAGCTCATTGGCGCTCTTTTAAATTGCAAAAAAAATGCTTCATGTCTATGGATCAATCAGTCCCCAAATTGTTGCTGTAATGAGTTCTTTTTAATAGGAAGGCGCTCGTTAATTAGCATGTGCGTCGCACAAAAACATATTTTAAGCTGACAAAAAGGCTCCTGCCAATTCTGTTCTCTTCCGCCTGCCCATGGGGGAAACATTTCCAATTAAAACAAAAATAAAACAAAATATTTTCCTTGTTCTTTGGCTGGTTGTGGGAAAAAGAAACTCTGGTGCTAAGGAAACAATGCTCGGGAGGGCTGTATCCTCTTCTGACTTCTGTAGGTCTTGTTTGAACAAAAAGGGTTTGTGTTGATACAGCCCAGACACAGGTTTATTTATTTTCTACATGTGATGTGGCTGGGAGTACATCTACACTGCAGAATTAATGCAATTTGACACCAGTTAATTCATAGTTAAAGTTGTGTCAAACTGCATTCATTCTGCAGTGCAGATGCACCTTGAATGCACCTCATCCAAGGGAAAAAAAGATCTCCACAAATATGAAAAAAAAAACAACAACCAATATATCAAAGCAAATCTAAGCACGCCCTCCACTCAGAAAGTAGATTACATTTTGGAATTAAAAATGAACAAAGTACAGGAGAAAACATTTACCATATGCAGTTGAAAGCCACACCCAAATACCACTTCTCAACATAGTCACCATTCAAATCTATGCACTTACCATAGCAATGAATGAGCTTGGCAACTTCTTCCACACAAAATTCTGCCGCTTGCATCCTCAACCAGCTGGTCACCCCTTTCCACAGCTGCGCATCATCGCCAAAACACTGCGTTTTTATGGACACAGATCCTTGTGTTTCTAGCTTTCAATGGACAGAGATCCTTGTTAGAAGAAAGATAATAATAATAATAATAATAATAATAATAATAATAATAATAATAATAAACTTTATATTCTGTTCTATCTCCCTGGAGGGACTCAGAGCAGATTACAGAACACATATGAAGCAAACATTCAATGCCTTTTACACAATGATGTACAATATCACAGACAGAGGTAAAGGTCTTCCCCTTTTTTTCATCTCCGGCGTCTGGAGGCGATGCTCAACTTCCAGCCATGGGGAGCTCTTGTTCCATCCTTCCATTCTTAGGAGCCTGTTATCCGCAGATATGTCCGATCTGTTGCTGGCATGTTTTGCATATCTTCATGGGGCGGCCTTTTACCTTTCCACCGAGGTGGTACCTATTGATCTACTCGCGTTGCATGCTTTTGAACAGCTAGGTTGGCAGAAGCTAGGGCCGACAGTCGAGAGCTCACCATGATTCATGGCTTTGAACTGCCAACCCTCCGGTTGACAAATTTCCTGCAGCTGGCAGTTTAATAAGCAATGAATTTAGGCTACCCCACCTGTAGCCTAAAATAGCATAGTCCAGACAAGGGTTATTCTATCTAATGCTGTTTCATGCCCTCCATCATTTCAGAGATGAAAACATGCATCCAAGTAAGATCAGAGTGAGGAATGCAAAATGTTTTAAAGAAGGGATAACTATAACCTGCAGCAGTTTACTTTTGACAGAGTCTACTTTTTTCATGTCAGGAGTGACTTGAGAAACTGCAAGTCATTTCTGGTGTGAGAGAATTGGCCATCTGCAAGGATGTTGTCCAGGCGATACCTGGATGTGTGATGTTTTACCATCCTTGTGGGAGGCTTCTTTCATGTCCCTACATGGAGCTGGAGCTGACTGAAGGAGCTCATCCGTGCTCTCCCCGGGTTGGAATTAACCTTCAAGTCAACCTTCAAGTCAACAACCCAACCTTCTAGTCAGCATTCTTCCGGCACAAGAGTTTAACCCTATTGACCGAAATAAAATATTCATTCAAGATTCTATTATTTTGGGCATCTCTAGAATTAATGCAGTTTGACACTACTTTACCTGCTATGGCTCAAAGATATGGAATCCAAGGAGATGTAGTTTGGGGAGGTACCAGGACTCTTTGGCAGTGAAGACTTCTATGATTCCATAGCATTCACCCATGGCACTAAAAGTGGTGTCAGACTGCTATCGTTCTATGGTGTAGATGCATCCCTTTCACTCCTCAAACTCAGCTTGGAACAAGCAATGTAAGCTGAGATCAAAGAGACAAAGTGGGAGGAGGGAGAGAGAAACAGGGTTGTTTTAAAAGCAGCTGGAAAAAGCGAGATGACAGTTGGATGAATCGGGACCGTCTCTGCCAAATCAGGACAGTTGGAGAGTATGTGATAGAGAGGATGGTTGGTCACACTTCTACTTTATGCCTTGCCCAGAAAAGGGGGGACACATCACCAAAGAAAGAAGACAGGAGAAAGCACAGAGATGCATACAAATGGCATATGCAGATTTCCATGGAAATTGAGCAACAGAGGCGAAAGCTATCACAAGGCTAGAATTCATGACAGCTCTGTCTTCACTTTAGTCTTAGAGGCCTGTGTATTGAAGTCATAAGGGGGGGTACAGTTGCATTCATATCTTGCCTGTGGGCCTCCCAGGAGCGTGAGGCTGTCAATGGTACAACCTGAATGCTAGACTGGATTGGGCTTTGTTTTGATGCATCGTGGCTCGTTATTTTGTTTTCATGCACTACAATGTAAATACAAATACACAAGAAGGAAGTGCCAACAGGCTCAAGGGTAAGCCTTCATTTTGCAGAAATATGAGACTTGACAGAAATCATTTGGGGAGAGAAATCTCCAGGGTTGAGAAGAGCAGCTAAAGGTGTTCCATGGGCACAGAATAGCAACTCAGTTTTCAGGGAAAGTGGCGAAAAGATAGGATGAGAAGGGCACAATGGTGTGTCCTGATAAAGAGACTGAGAATGTTTGCTATTTGGATTAAAACTGCCATAATCCCTTAATGGCCATGCTGCATGCGGGATTCTGGGACTTGCAATCCAATACTTTTCTAAAGCTTGGGCTGAAGTTCTAAACTCCAGCTCAATTGGGGTTGTTGTGTGTTTTCCAGGCTGTATGGCCATGTTTCAGAAGTATTCTCTCCTGATGTTTCGCCCACATCTATGGCAGGCATCCTCAGAGGTTATGAGGTAAATGGAGAAACGAAGCAAGAAAGGTTTATATATCTGTGGAAGGTCCTGGGTGGGAAAAAGAACTCTTGTCTTGTTGGGGATGGGCTGTGGCACAGGCTGGTGAGCAGCCTGCTGCAATAAATCACTCTGACCATGTGGTCATGAGTTCGAGGCCAGCCCGTGGCGGGGTGAGCACCCGTTAATTAAAAAAAAAAATAGCCCCTGCTCGTTGCTGACCTAGCAACCCGAAAGATAGTTGCATCTATCAAGTAGGAAATAAGATATCACTTATCACTTTATTGTTGGAATAATTGTTTTATCATTTTATTGTTGTATGTTTCGGGCTTGGTCCCCATGTAAGCCGCTCCGAGTCCCCACTGGGGAGATGGGGCGGGGTATAAAAATAAAGTTATTATTATTATTATTATTATTATTATTATTATTATTATTATTATTATTATTAAGTGGGGAGGCAAATTTAACTAATTTACAACGTTGGAATGAGGAAGTTCCATCACAGTGGATGATGAAGCAGCTGCTTCCCCCTGTGGCCAGAATCGAACATCCCCTCAGGAGAAGGTGAAATTGCCTCTGCGTCTGTCTCTGTCTCGGTTCTCTGTGTATATGGACATTGAATGTTTGCCCTATATGTATATAATGTCATCCGCCCTGAGTCCCCTTCAGGGTGAGAAGGGCGGAATATAAATACTCTAAATAAATAAATAAATAAATAAATAGTCTGTTGGAGGCCAGTGTGAATGTTATAATGAATCACCTTGATTAGCATTAAATAGCCTTCCAAGCTTCACATCCTGGCCTGGGGGGATCCTTACTGTTACCAAATGCAGCACCCAAACACGGGTCAAGGAACATGCAAGGCACTGCAGACTAACTCAACCAGAGAAGTCAGCCATAGCAGAGCACTTGATGAACCAACCTGGACACAGTATATTATTTGAGAACACAGAAATGCTCGACCATTCCAACAGCTATTATGTCAGACTACACAGAGAAGCCATTGAAATCCACAAGTATGTGGACAATTTCAACAGAAAGGAGGAAACCATGAAAATGAACAGAATCTGACTACCAGTATTAAAAAACTCCAAAATCAGAACAGTAAATAAGGAGCAAAACGTGAGTCAATCAGAGGCAGCTAACGACTCTGAACAAAGGATTCCCCCAAACAAGAGTTCTTTTCCCCACACAAGACCTTCCACAGATATTTAAACCTTCCTTGCTTAGTTTCTCCATATACCTCACAACCTCTGAGGATGCCTGCCATAGATGTGGGCGAAACGTCAGGAGAGAATACTTCTGGAATATGGCCATACAGCCCGGAAAACATACAACAACCCTGTGATTCCAGCCATGAAAGCCTTCGACAACACATTGAACACCAGCTCAATTTTAGCATTTTTAATTTCCCCCTGCCCCGGTTGAGTTTAAGTTTACTTTAAATCAGAAAACAAACATATAATTGTATTTTCCATCAAAAAGGCAAGCGATGATGATGGGGATTGGATAGGAGCAAAATATATTTAATGAGGATCTCATAGTTCGAACAGTTAAGGAAGCTAAGTGTGAAATTGCATCTCTTTCACTCTGTGCAAATTTTTGTGTGTTTTCTTTCCCCACCGGATTAAATTGTTTGTTTAGATGTCAGGAGGGCTCCGAATGTTCACATTATTACAGGACAAAGGAAACCGGGTGAGAAAGGAATTATTGTACATTTCATTTAATTCACTCCCCCTGCAGGTACTCATTTAATTCGTTTTAATTGGTTGGAGGAATATCTTTGAGCAAAAATATTATGCTCAAAGGCATCAGCTGGAAACAGAATGGGAATGCACCTGTAGTCGAAATCAAAAGATAAAAAGAGAAGGGTGGGAGGAACAGCGGCTTGCTGAGAATAATTGAAAAAAAGAGGTGGGGGAAGAAAGCGGTATATTTCCTTCCCTCTTTATCCTGCAAAGTGATAAAAAGAAAATAAATGCTTGTTCCAAATCATGGCTGTATCTTAAGGTCATTAAATAAGGATGTAATCTTTGCGAGTTATTATTATTATTATTATTATTATTATTATTATTATTATTATTTGTTAGCGTCGGAAAAAATATCACAAAAACACAGGATTAGAATATCCCAAGGAGAGGGAGGCGAAGGGGAAGGGAGGTGGGAAATGTCAGGATGGAACAAACCTGTGTACTTATTTTCCAATTTTCGTCTCAACGTGAAACCCCAGCATGGTGTTAAGTTTTGACAGAAAAGAAACAGAACTTTCTGGTCCAGCACTGTCGGGAAGGGAAGCAGGTTTTTGATAGCTGATATGATGTTCTTTAATAGAGCAAAGATATGGCCACAGTAGTGCTGCAAAGTATATTGTGACATGTGGAAATCCTGGCTGGATGAGCACCCAAACATACAGTATAATGGACTGCTGGGAAGATAGGGATTCCGTCAAAGGCAATGATCATATATATCAGTGGTTCTCAACCTGTGGGCCGCAGCCCAGAAATGGGCCACGAGAACAAAAATCCAGTACATGAACCTCCTTCCTCTTTATTTATTTACTTCATTTATTTTATTTCCGATCCTTTCTGCAGAGCTGGCCATTGCATTGGATAGATCAAATGAACTATAGAATATTAAATATGATTTTCTGTGGGCGAGCAGATGACAATTACTGGATGGCATATGTTTTGTATCAGAAACTAGAGCTATCTATCCAATGCAATTTTCTGAATCAGCACCCCAAATAACCAAACCGAATCTAAAGTTGACCAAATACTAATTCGTAACCCAGATTCATGGCACAGTTGGTTAGCAGCCAGCTGCAATAAATCACTACTGACTGAGAGGTCATGAATTTGAAGTCAGCCTGGATCGGATTAAGCCCCCGACCATTAATAGCTTAACTTGTTGTTGACCTATACAACTCGAAGATAGTTGTATCTGTTGAGTAGAAAATTTAGGTAGCACTTTATGCGGGGAGGCTAATTTAACTAATCTAAGGTAAAGGTAAAGGTTTCCCCTGATGTTAAGTCCAGTCGTGACTGACTCTGGGGGTTGGTGCTCATCTCCATTTCTAAGCCGAAGAGCCAGCGTTGTCCATAGACACCTCCAAGGTCATGTGGCCTAATCTACAACACCATAAAATCTTCTAGCAGCATGTGGAAGAATGAGGAAGTATTCCATCAAGGCTCCGTGTCACAAGTGGATGGTGAAGCGGCAACTCCCCCTGGGGCCAGAATCCAGCAACCCTCATGAAGCTGGAAGCTGGAAAATGGTAAATTGAATCTGTGTCTGTCTATATATGTCGTATGTCTAATGGTATTGAATGTTTACCATGTATATGTGCATTGTGATCTGCCCAGAGTCCCCTTCAGGGAATATAAATACTGTAAATAAATAAATAAATAGTAAGACTTGGTCATGTGAATAGAATCGATACCTGGGATGATTACTGGAGAAAGAGAGGATGGAAAAACCTGAAGGAAGACAGAGTGGAGTGGTAAAGAAAGTGGCTGGCTGCCTCGAAGCTCTTAAAGCTGAGCACTTTTTGCCAATGTCATTTCCAATAAATTGTTGCTGTGCGCCTTCAAATCATTTCTGACGTACGGTGACCCTAAGGCAAACCTACTGCAGGAGTATTTGGTATCTGCCTATCTATCTCATATATTAAGCAAAGTGCAGCAAGGCTAGTGCAATATGAATTTGTGGTAGAAACAGGGGGAAAGGCTCTGAGTGCTTTTGAGAGGACAAAAAAGAAACACGGGTTTATTGTCCCAGGAAGTCCATCTTAGGATAGGAAAGGAGATGGATAAAGCACATTGATCTGTATTTGGTTTTGAAGAGCCCCTAAAAGTTGGTTCTCATATGTGAGTGGAAGCTATCAACCCTTGTTGGGGATGGAGCTCGTAGTTGCTCTTTCTGGAACAAGGAGACTAACTTCTTGATAGAAGGAGAAAGTGATATCTGCTGATAGAAAGACTTGAGCATATACATCAAAGAAAAAGGCAAAGATGTGAAAGCATAGGGCAAGTATTATCTATATTTTCCTAAACTTTGTATACAAGATATTTTCTTCTAACACAGTTTTACTGGAAAGATTTGTTCAACATTGCCTTCCTCTGAGGTTAAGAGTATGACTTCCCCAAAGTCACCCACCCAGTATATGTCCATGGCTGAGTGAGGATTCAAACTTTGGTTTTGTGGAGTCTTAGACCAATGTTCACACTACTATCCCATGCTAGCTCTCTTCCAATAAATCAGTGGTTCTCAACCTTCCTAATGCCACAACCCCTTAATACAGTTCCTCGTGTTGTGGTGACCCCCAAACATAAAATTATTTTCATTGCTGCTTCATAACTATCATTTTGCTACTGTTATGAATTGTAAATATCTGATTGCAGGATGTATTTTCATTTACCGGACCAAATTTGGCACAAATACCCAAAACGCCCAGATTTGAATACTGGTGGGGTTGGAGTGAATTGATTTTGTCATTTGGGAGCTGTAGTTGCTGGGATATATAGTTAACCTATGATCAAAGAACATTCTGAACTCCACCAATGATAGAATTAAACCAAACTTGGCACACAGACCTCCCACGACCAACACAAAATACTGGAAGGGTTTGGTGGGCATTGACCTTGAGTTTTGGAGTTGTAGTTCACCGACATCCAGAGAGCATTGTGGACTCAAACAATGATGGATCTGGACCAAACCTGGCACAAATACTCAATTATGCCCAAATGTGAACACTGGTGGAGTTTGGGGAAAATAGACCTTGACATTTCGGAGTTGTAGTTGCTGGGATTTATAGTTCACCTACAATCAAAGAACCCCTTGAACCCCACCAATGATAGAATATGGCCAAACTTCTGACACAGAACCCCCATGATCAACAGAAAATACTGGAGGGATTTGGGAGGAATTGACAGTGATTTAGGGGAGATGTAGTTCACCTACCTCTGGAGAGTACTATGAATTAATATGTGTTTTCTGATGGTCTTTAGCGACCCCTCTGACACCCTCCTCGTAAGCCCCCCAGGGATCCTGACTCCCATGTTGAGAAACACTCCAATAAACACATAGCCTGAAACTACTCTTAACAAGCAAGATGCAATGAGCTCAATTATTATTATTACAACTTTAGTTATATATCGCCCTATCTCCTCAAGGGACTCAGGGCAGTTTCCAACATGATAAAAACAATACAATACAATACAATACACATAATAAAAACAGAACCATACAACAGTTTAAAAATAATGCAAGTAATAAACATAAATACACAACATACAAACAAACAATGAAAAATATAACTAGTAACAATACTCCATTTACGGGCCAGTAAATGGGCCAGTTATGGGCTCAATGATTTTCTCCTGTCTAGGTTTCATTTTTTTTTAAGGCAACCAAACAATAGAGGAGCCCCGGTGGCAAAGTGTGTTAAAGCACTGAGCTGCTGAACTTGCAGGTTCAAATCCCGGGAGCGGAGTGAGCACCCGCTGTTAGCTCCAGCTTCTGCCAACCTAGCAGTTCGAAAACATGCCAATGTGAGTAGATCAATAGGTACCGCTCCGGCGGGAAGGTAATGGCGCTCCATGCAGTCATGGAGATGTCTACGTACAACGCCAGCTCTTTGGCTTAGAAATGGAGATGAGTGTGATGACTCATGGGCCATGTAGTCCCGTTCCTGGCACTGTTGTGCCAGATGAAGAGGAAAACTTGGGTTTTTCACCGTTTCAGCCAGAATTGGAACTTTCCCAGCCAGATTTGGAGCCCTTGCACCTGCAAGAGATCTGTCTTCCAGAAGTCTGTCAAACAAGCCCTGAGCCAAAATCTCCCCCGTTTTCTCGCCATGATTTTTGTAAACAACAGAGGGGAGTTCAACAGGCGTCTCGCAGGAGTGCTAGGATAGCTGCTAAGCATTCAGCTGATTAAGCCTGCTTTCCATGGGAAACTTTAAGGAGTCATGCATCTGGACTCAGAGAATAGCTTTCGTTTCTGGTTCTCCAGAGAACTGCTCTTTGGCAGGAAAACGAGACCCTATTTAGGTGTTTTACCCACGAAGGGATCTTGCGGAGTCAATTCGTCAGCTACTGGAGTAGTGTGTGTGGACAGCTACTCCCGCTTCCAAGCCTTTGTTCCTGATTCCAAGCCTTCGTTTCCAGCCTTGTTTGCTCCACGGATCTTGCCTTGCTTTCCAGGACTCAGCCTTGCCTTGTTTCCCGGACCTTGCCTAGTATTTTACCACGGATCTTGTTCTTGTTCCTCGTTTTCTTGTTGCCTTGAATCAAGCCTTGTGTTCCAAGAATCAAGTTACTTCTTAGCCTCGCTCTAGTTCATGGACTAAAGGACCTTGTCGTCTCCCCTCACTTTGCTTGGCAAAGTGAGTGTTTCGGTTATTGGATTACAACTTTGGACCTTAATATTTCATATTGGACATTGTTTCTTTGGACTAATTTTGACCTTTCCTGAAAGGTCTACTTCTGGACTATTCCTACACTTGTTTTTATTATCTTTATATATTCCTTCAATAAAGATATTAGATAGATTCTGGCCTCTGTGTATGGTTATTGGTGCTCTGCTGCCTGGGTTGTGACAGTTTGACTCCGCCACCCTAAGCACCAATTAACCTAGGCCAGAATGTCTACCGGAACCGTGCCGGGTGGCCAGCCACTCAGCTACACCATCGACAAGGACGAAGTGGACCGCATCCGTGACAAGCTCAATGCGCAGGATGGGGAAATAAGGGGTTTGAAGGAGCGCGGAATCCATCTCCCGGCCATGGCGTTGCCAACCAAGTTTTCTGGAGAAGCTTCTAAGGTTCATGTTTTCCGTCGCCAATGCCAGGCTTATCTAGAGGCCCGTGCTGCCGAGTTTCCCCAAGAAGACATCAAGGTGGCGTGGATTTACAGTCTCCTAGACGGGCCAGCGGCCAACTGGGCGACGGCACTGTTCGACCAAGTCTCCCCACATCTAAGATCAGCGCAACACTTCTTGGACCACCTTAAGGCGACTTGGGGGATCGAGGACAATTTGGAGGCAGCCGGCCACAAACTCCGGCGCCTCTCCCAAGGGGACAGACCCTTGTCCCAGTACATAGCCGAGTTCCGAGTGCTGGCCCATAACACCGGCTGGAACGATGTAGCCCTCAGAGGACAATTTCGGGAGGGTCTCAACATCGAGATGCTGGAGGAAATCTCCAAGGTGGATCCTCCACACTCTCTTGAAGCACTCATTGATCAATGTTTACGAGCTGAAGTCATGCTTGCCAACAGAAAGCAATGGATCCGAGGCCAGAGCGGTAGGGCTGGAGCGAAACCTCCCGCTCCCACCGGCGTCCAGCCGCGTCCAGTGTGGAGACCCCCGCCACCAGCCCCATACCCCCGAGGAAGCGAGGAGGTGCCAATGCAGTTGGGCAACGTGCGTCCCAGACTAGATGCCGCCGAGAAGGCCCGCCGCCAGCGCCTAAATCTCTGTTGGTACTGCGGAAACGGGGGCCACTTTGCCAGAGAGTGTCCAGTCAAAGGGAAGCCCGCCGCTCGTCTGGCGGCGGCGTCCTCCACGGAGACGAAGACATCTGAGGCGGCTGGCGCGCAACCGGCGGGGGAAACCAGCGACCGGGCGTAGAGAGGCTCGCCAACCCGGTCAAAAACCCCACTCAAGAGCCGCCAACCGGGGTCCTATTTCTTCTAGTGGTCACCTTGTGGTCAGTGAAAAAAGGACCCGTCATGGTCCATGCCATGATAGACTCAGGAGCCACCAACAATTTCATTGATAGAGAGTATGCCGACTCTCTGGGATTACAATATCATGACTTCAAGAACGCCCGTGTGGTGCAAGCCATCGATGGCCGCCCCCTCAAGACAGGTCCAGTAAGCCAGTGGTCGGAACCCACCAGAATGTGGATAAGGGAACACATGGAAGAGATTTCCTTCTTTGTTACCGAGGTCCCCCATTTCCCTGTGATTTTGGGAATTCCATGGCTGACACTCCACGACCCAAGCATCTCCTGGTCCAACAGAGAACTGCAGTTTGCTTCAAAATATTGCCAAAACCATTGCCTTGTAGCCAAGGTCTGCCATGCCACAGACGCTGAACCCATCATCACCTTGCCCAAGAAGTACTCAGAATATTGGGATGTATTCAATGAAAAAGAAGCCGAGAGACTACCCCCACATAGACCCTATGACTGTGCCATTGACTTGGTGGAGGGGGCCCCGGTCCCGCGAGGACACCTCTACTCCCTGACTGAACCAGAGCAAGAAGCTCTCAGGGAGTTCTTAGAGACAAACCTCCGCAAGGGGTTTATTAGACCCTCTCAATCCCCAGCCGCTTCCCCAGTGATGTTCGTGAAAAAGAAGTCAGGGGACCTACGCTTGGTGGTGGACTATAGAGCATTGAACAATATCACTAAGCGAAACCGGTATCCCCTGCCTTTGATCTCGGACCTCTTAGACCGGCTTCGAGGGGCTAAGGTTTACACCAAACTGGATCTTCGAGGAGCTTATAATCTAGTACGCATCAGGGAAGGGGACGAGTGGAAGACTGCTTTCCAGACTAAATTCGGTTTATTCGAAACCCTGGTCATGAATTTCGGTTTATGTGGAGCTCCCGCAACGTTTCAACATTTTGTCAACGATATCTTTCAGGATTATCTAGACCGGTTCTTGATCATCTACCTGGACGATTTTTTGGTGTTTTCTAGATCGCAATCAGAACATGAGAACCACGTCAGAATGGTGTTACAACGATTGCGGGATCATGGACTTTACGCCAAGCTGGAAAAATGCGCTTTTGATCTACAAGAGGTAGATTTCCTGGGTTATCGTGTCTCGCCACTAGGGCTCACCATGGACCCGGCCAAGGTAACAGCAGTATTGGAATGGCGGGCGCCAACCAACAAGAAAGAGGTGCAACGCTTCTTGGGGTTCGCGAACTACTACCGCAAGTTCATTCCAGACTTTGCCCGCTGGTCTGATCCAATCACCAGCTGCATCCGAGGGAAACAGCCTTTCCGCTGGACAGAGCAAGCTGAGAAAGGATTCCAACAACTAAAGAAATTATTCACGTCACAGCCAATCCTCCAGCACCCAGATCCTGAAACCCCTTTTGTCGTACAGGCGGATGCCTCCGATGTGGCAATTGGAGCGGTACTCTTGCAACCAGTGGGAGAACATCTTCACCCTTGTGCCTTTTACTCTCGTCAACTGACCGCCCCAGAGAGAAACTACACTATTTGGGAAAAGGAACTTTTGGCCATAAAGGCAGCCTTTGAAACTTGGAGACATTGGTTAGAAGGGGCCAAATTTCCCATTGAGGTCCACACTGATCATCGGAATCTAGAACATCTAAGAACTGCCCGCAAATTAAATCAGAGACAACAACGCTGGGCTTTATTCTTTGAGCGTTTTGACTTCCAAATCCATTATGTAACCCCAGCCCAGACCAAGCAGGCAGATGCCTTGTCACGAAAACCGGAATATGCTGCAGGGCGCAAAGAGACCTTTGAGTCCCAATTGCTGCAGCCCGAGAACTTTGCCACGCTCACAGTGGGAAACACCAAATCCACTCCAATTGAATCTACTCCCTCAACTCCAGGGCCCCTTTGTGCTCAGGAAATCAGGGCCAGTCAGCAAGCAGATGCCTGGGCTCAGGATCAACTTCGCCAAGGACTACATTTTCCCTTCTCGCTTAAGGATGGGTTACTTTGCTATAGAAATCATGTCTACATTCCCCCAGGACCGGGCAGGGAAAAGGCACTTCGTCTGTGTCATGACTGCAAGCCAGCAGGGCATTTCGGACTATTTAAAACCATGCATTTGATCCTAAGAGATTTCTGGTGGCCTAAGATCCGCAAGGATGTGGAAAAATATGTCAATACCTGCCCAGTATGTCAGCGCTCCAAGACAAGACGGGAGAAGCCCTCAGGGCTTCTGCATCCCCTTCCTACTCCATCTCGCCCATGGGAAATAATCTCTGCGGATTTTATCACTGACCTACCACCTTCCTGTGGATTCACCACGATCCTAGTGGTGGTGGACCTTTTTACCAAGTTAGCCCATTTCATTCCCTGCGATGGCCTTCCTACGGCCAAAGAGACTGCAGATTTATTCCTTCAGCACGTTTTCAGATTGCATGGGTTGCCCAAGAGTTTGGTCACAGACCGTGGGTCCCAATTCACCTCTCGTTTCTGGAGAGCACTACAAAAACTATTGGGCATAGACTCTCGTCTATCTTCGGCTCACCATCCACAAACGGATGGGCAGACAGAGCGCACCAATGCCACTCTGGAACAATATCTTCGCTGCTATGTAAACTACCAACAGGACAATTGGGCTTCCCTGTTACCGCTGTCAGAGTTTGCCTATAACAATTGTGTCCAGGCTTCAACTAAAGAAACCCCGTTCTTTGCAAACTACGGCTTCCATCCACGTTTCTTCCCTTCTGTTATTGAAACCTCAGAGGTTCCCGCAGCAGAGGACTGGCTGCAAGAACTCACAGCGGTGCAACAACTTTTGCTCCAGCAATTAGACCAAGCCAAGGAGGACTATAAATGCCACGCGGACAAACATCGCCAGTCGGGCCCCGAAATCAAGGTAGGAGATCGGGTTCTTCTGTCCACTCGCTTTTTGCCCTCCCATCGCCCTTGCCGGAAGTTAGATGCCCGTTTCATTGGCCCCTATCCAGTGGTGGCGCAACTTAACCCCGTGACTTTCATCCAGTGTTTCATCGCTCCCTGCTCCTTCCGGCGGATGGTGTGCGCCCTGATGCAGACCGGCCGGCCCCCACTCCTGTTTTGGTGGATGGGGAGGAGGAATTCGAGGTTCAGGACATTTTGGATTCTCGCTTTCACCGCCGTCGCCTGCAATATCTCATTGACTCGGTGGGTTTTGGCCCCGAAGAACGCTCTTGGGAAGACGCTTCCGCAGTCCATGCCCCCGATTTAGCCCGCCGCTTCCATCAGAACTACCCCGCCAAGCCGCGGCCCCGCACCTCGGGGAGAGAGCCCATTTTTGAGAGGGGGCTTGAGGAGGGGGATAGTGTGATGACTCATGGGCCATGTAGTCCCGTTCCTGGCACTGTTGTGCCAGATGAAGAGGAAAACTTGGGTTTTTCACAGTTTCAGCCAGAATTGGAACTTTCCCAGCCAGATTTGGAGCCCTTGCACCTGCAAGAGATCTGTCTTCCAGAAGTCTGTCAAACAAGCCCTGAGCCAAAATCTCCCCCGTTTTCTCGCCATGATTTTTGTAAACAACAGAGGGGAGTTCAACAGGCGTCTTGCAGGAGTGCTA
Organism: Anolis carolinensis; assembly: GCF_035594765.1. Classification (NCBI taxonomy): domain Eukaryota; kingdom Metazoa; phylum Chordata; class Lepidosauria; order Squamata; family Anolidae; genus Anolis; species Anolis carolinensis. The sequence continues at coordinate 14,801,687 of NW_026943820.1, forward strand.
GGATAGCTGCTAAGCATTCAGCTGATTAAGCCTGCTTTCCATGGGAAACTTTAAGGAGTCATGCATCTGGACTCAGAGAATAGCTTTCGTTTCTGGTTCTCCAGAGAACTGCTCTTTGGCGGGAAAACGAGACCCTATTTAGGTGTTTTACCCACGAAGGGATCTTGCGGAGTCAATTCGTCAGCTACTGGAGTAGTGTGTGTGGACAGCTACTCCCGCTTCCAAGCCTTTGTTCCTGATTCCAAGCCTTCGTTTCCAGCCTTGTTTGCTCCACGGATCTTGCCTTGCTTTCCAGGACTCAGCCTTGCCTTGTTTCCCGGACCTTGCCTAGTATTTTACCACGGATCTTGTTCTTGTTCCTCGTTTTCTTGTTGCCTTGAATCAAGCCTTGTGTTCCAAGAATCAAGTTACTTCTTAGCCTCGCTCTAGTTCATGGACTAAAGGACCTTGTCGTCTCCCCTCACTTTGCTTGGCAAAGTGAGTGTTTCGGTTATTGGATTACAACTTTGGACCTTAATATTTCATATTGGACATTGTTTCTTTGGACTAATTTTGACCTTTCCTGAAAGGTCTACTTCTGGACTATTCCTACACTTGTTTTTATTATCTTTATATATTCCTTCAATAAAGATATTAGATAGATTCTGGCCTCTGTGTATGGTTATTGGTGCTCTGCTGCCTGGGTTGTGACAATGAGCACCAACCCCCAGAGTCAGACATGACTGGACTTAACGTCAGGGGAAACCTTTACCTTTAAACAATATAATTCAAATATGCACCTATGCATCAGGGAGAAAGAAAAGTCCTGGATGCAGTTATGCCGATGAGGATTCGTTTTTCAAATCTATATTGACAGAGTGGTCATTTTGGATGATTTTTTCATATCCAATACAACATTATATTCCAGCAGGTAGTCCAGCATTTCCAAAAACACATTGAGACCAAGGCTCCCAGGCTGATGGCACAATCTCCCAGCTTCAGTCCCATTCGCTCCTCTCCCCTTCCTTTCTATGACATTCCCTCGCCAAGTCTTATCTCTCCTCTTCCTTTTCAAAAGAAAAGTATTATCACCTTGAATGGTAGACACCTTCTCCTGTTAATGAGATGTCATGAGCTGTCACCATGGTTTGTCATATAAATTTCCCATTTCCCACCTCCCAGGATGATCACACAGTGGCCCCCGCCCCTTAGAAACCCACTTTGGAAGATAATAAGCTATTTAAATAGTGAGTATTCGGCCCTCGACAGCTTAGAAATGATAAACTGAACACATCAGGAAGAAAGGAAAAGAAAGGTGAGCTGTTCCTGTGAAGTTCACGGAAGTGGCTTGTTTTTATACACCTCTTTCAGCATTGTCATATATACTTTTTTCCTTGTGTCTGCCTTTTAACATAATGGTGTGTTCTGTAAATATTGTTGCAGCTGACAAGAACATCAATTCAAGTTATTCATAAAGCTATTCAGGATTCTTGCCATGAGCAGCAAGCAGAAACAACAATTACTTGAGTTTTCTATTTATTTATTCATTTATTTTTTAAAAGAGAGCCACCCCTTTTGCATAAAGAGAATGTTCAAGTGACTGAAGTTTACCAGATGTGTAATACACTGAGGGAAAAGAAATCTTTTTTAATGCATACTTTATATGCAAAGAGAAAGCTGGGACCTTACAATGGGAAGTAGCTTCTTTTGGAATAAAATTATCAAATGAATTGCCAGAGAGGGCAGAATGGGAGCTGTAATGTCTATTGGCAAAAAGGCTAAACATTAGCTTGAAGTTTTCACTCAAAATTGAAAAAACTCAGTGGGAAATATACCACACAAACCACAGTGGAAGATAGTGTTTCTTTATGGTATGTTGCTCCAAATGGAATGGCTACACAATTTAACTTTAGACAGTTATTATGAGAAGTTTTGGTCTCTTGCTCTCATGGAACACAAAAGGTGAAGATCTCAAGTTGTTGTTGTTGTTGTTGTTGTTATTATTATTATTATTATTATTATTATTATTATTATTATTATTATTATTATTTACTGTATATACTCAAGTATAAGTCTAGTTTTTCAGCCCTTTTTTAAGACTGAAAAAGCCCCCCTCGGCTTATACTCGGGTGAGGGTCCTGGTTGGCTTATATTTGGGTCAGCTTATACTCGAGAATATATGGTACATTTATTATTTTTCTCTATTATTGTTCCTACTATTACATTGTTTTTACACTATTTTTATTTTTATTATTAATACATTTATTATTTCACTCTTATCTTATTATTATTATTATTATTATTATTATTATTATTATTATTATTATTATTGCATTTATTATTTTACTCTATTTATTATTACAAGCTAAACGGGCTGGCAGAATGTTGGATAAGTGAATATCTTGGATAAAAAGGAGGGATTAAGGAAAAGCCTATTAAACATCAAATTAGGTTATGATTTTACAAGTTAAGCACCAAAACATTGTGTTATATAACAAATTTGACGAGAGATCACCTAAGTAAGTAATACTGCAGTAAATTAGATACCATAGAATTTCTTTTTCTCTTTTTCTCTCTTTTCATTGAGCTGTAATTATGTGCATAATTCTAATAATATGATATAATTATAGTTGTAATTAGAATTATATATACTATTGCCTCCAGCAACACCATTTGAGTTCAAAGCTCAGTCCCTCTGCCGTTGCCATTGAGTTATTTTCCAAGGAAAGTAGAGGCAATAGTATGTTTTCTGTAAACACTTAATATTTACAAAAATCTACTACAATTCTAGGTTTTATTCTTCTAGAATTAAGGTTTTATCTGAAAATAATGTCATTCAGTTGCTTTCCTGCCCAACTATGGGGTATGTATGTGTGAAGGTTGCCAGAATAAAAATTGGTTACTGCACTTTTAACAATTGTATACAAGAGGGAATTTCAGCCAAAATGCACATAGCTTTTCTGTGCAATAAAAACAATGAAGCTTTTTGAGTGGAATGTTCAGGTTTTGTACCGTTTTCTTATCAATCTTTTTAAAAATATAGTGGGAGTGTAACAGAAAAGGAAGGTACAAAGGAAAAAAAGCACACAAAGTAACTGTGTGTTCTTGAATAATTAGAGATCAGTGATATCTTGAATTAGGACCACAAGAGTGTTACAAAAATAGTGCTTAAGTGGTGTGAGCTTTTGAGTTCTCTAGAATGTTTCTTGAGATCTGATGGTACAAAAATTAGGATGAAGAATAAGAAACTAACTGCAGTCTAGTGGATTGGTCATTGACTATCTCTGCAGGTACAAGACAGATGCAGGCTCCTTGGAGAGATGTAATAAGATCTCCCACCTTTCTTGGCCCTCCATGTCTGTGAATTTGCCTATTGAAAGACTTCATTATGACGTTTTCTCTATAAATCTCTAAGTCCTCCAGGGAAATTTCATGGCCAACCTTTACACAATCAGAAGGGGAAGCTTGAGGACCTATAGACTTTTAGAAAGGTGATCTCTAAGGTTTAAGAAACAGCCATTTATTATTTGCTATTTTTCACTGTTGAGGGGGTCCAAACCACAGCAAATGTGGAGGAATGACTGTATAGCTATTATTATTTATTTTTTATTTACTTACTCCATTTATACCCTGCCTTTCTCCACCCCAAAGGTGACTCAAGGCGGCTTACACATGGCAACTATTCAATGCCTCAACACATACAAAAAGCTTAAAATAAATCAAATTAAAATTAATACATATTAACAGTTAAAAACCTATACATTCAGCATTAAAATCATGTCATCCAAACCATAGTCTGAGGCCATTCCATAATCATTTCACATATGCTAGGTCCATTATTGCACTAAATTATTTTCTAAAAGCCTGGTCCCATAACCAAGTTTTTACTTTCCTTTTGAAGGTTAGAAGGGAGGGGGCTGATCTAATATCACTAGGGAGGGAGTTCCATAGCCGAGGGGCCACCACTGAGAAGGCCCTGTCTCTCTGTCTCCCGCCAGTCGCCCTTTCAAAGTGGACAGGACTGAGAGCAGGGTCTCCCCAGATGATCTTAATCTCCACGTTTTCCTTCTCATTGACTAATGAGCTGATTGATACCCTTAAAATCTTGCCCTTTTATTGAAGCAGAGGCTGGATGGCCATCTGTCAAGGGTGCTTTGAATGCTATTTCCTGCTTCTTGGCAGGGGGTTGGACTGGATGGCCCATGAGGTCTCTTCCAACTCTAGGATTCTATGATTCTATGAAGCTTGCAGATACCTACATTTTCTTAGAACAGAGACAGAGAGCAACAGGGCAACCAGCAACAGATTTTTTCCCAAAAAGTCAATATTGCTTTTTTAACTGTGTGTTTAGTGAGTTTTGTGACAAATTACATTTTAAAAGTAACTTTCTAAGTTCTGATCTTCACAGTGCATATGGTTGGGAGGCTGACCAGCTGGCCAGAAAATGAACTGGTGTTAGAAACAAGTCAGATGCCTATTTGATCCTGGAAGCGAAACACAGACCCACCACTTAGCATCTCCCACAAAACCTGACATGGCTACATATTCTCTTGGACTCCTGATACTGTGTTGGCAGCAGTGTGAAGATGGCAAAGCTGTCCAAAAGTTGCAAGACAGAGGAAGAGAAATGACTGTGCATGCATGACTTTGGTGCAACGGCACTGAATAATGTTCCCATTTGTGGGAAGAGAGCATCGTGACTGTTTCAAAGACTTGGTCCAATTTAGGAAGACCAGATCCACATCCATTGAGTCAATGATTTTAAAAGTAGTCACTCCGATGTTTTTGGGAAAGGACAGTGCAAAACAAGGGACTCATTGAGATTGGTACACTGTAGGTAAGCCATCAACCCTGTTTTCCTTTTGAGAACAGTGCTGTGCAATTACCCTGTTTCCCTGAAAATAAGACATCCCCTGAAAATAAGATCTAGTAGAGGTTTTGCTGAATTTCTAAATACAGTAGAGTCTCACTTATCCAACGTAAACGGGCTGGCAGAACGTTGGATAAGCGAATATGTTGGATAATAAGGAGAGATTAAGGAAAAGCCTATTAAACATCAAATTAGCTTATGATTTTACAAATTAAGCATCAAAACATCATGTTATACAACAAATTTGACAGAAAAAGTAGTTCAGTACACAGTAATGTTATGTAGTAATTACTGTATTTACGAATTTAGCACCAAAATATCACGATGTATTGAGAACATTGACTACAAAAATGCGTTGGATAATCCAGAACGTTGGATAAGTGAGACTCTACTGTATAAGGCCTCCCCCAAAAGTAAAACCTGGCAAAGTTTTGTTTGGAAGCATGCCTGCCAAACAGAACACCAGAGCATGCTGGATTGGTAAATGTACGTCCCATAGATTGTTGTACATGGAAATAATGGTAGTAACAAGAAATTCTTGATAGGATTCACAGTTTGGTTATGCTGGTTTGCGATGACAACTACTGTACAGTATATAATAAATATTCATTTTTTGTTCAACAATAAATGTGAATTCTTCTTCATGGAAAAATAAAACATCCCCTGAAAATAAGAGCCAGTGCATCTTTGGGAGCAAAAATTAATATAAGACACTGTCTTATTTTCAGGAAAATATGGCATTTCTACAAGATAGTGTTACAGTAAGATCCCAATGACTGTAAAAACTATAGCTGTGGTTTCACTTATCTGCACATGGAAGAAAATTATCTCTTTTGGGAATTTGCTGTTTTCCTACTAAGTTCCACTCTGTAGGAATTTATAGGTCCTCCAGAGTCACTGTACTGGAAGCAAAGTAATCTAATGGTGTTTGGTCATATCTGCAGTTTCAGGTTAACAGTGGTCTGGGCAGGAATATATTCCAAGTGGATAGGTTTAAGGTAAAGATGGCTATGACACCTAACTTAATGAAGGCAAACATCTACAGTTGCCCTGATTTGAGTTCCACGTTATGTGTTTTAGCCATATCCTACCTTTTGCAATAAAAGCATGAAATATGGTTCTCCATTATTCTCACTCTCACATTATCCTCACAACCACGTTTCATCGCCCAGTGGAGATGTGAGCTTGACTTTCTCATCTTCTAGCCAAACATTCTCAGTCCAACCACTTCAACACTCTTAACCACCTCTCTCTCACTTTCAGTCTCCCAATGCAACAAATATAACCGCTATACCACACTCTGCAAAATCACCTTTGAATATGCTTTCAAATGTGTAGATTTTAAGAAAAGCCAGTGGTTGGTGCATTAGACTACAACTCTGGAGACCAAAGTTTGAATCCCTGCACAACCATGGAAGTCCATGATTGACCCTGGACAAGTTATATTATTTCAACCACAGAGGAAGGAACAGGCAAGCCCCCTCTGAACAAAACTTGCCAATAAAAGTCTGTGATAGATTCATCTTAGATCAGAAAAGATTTAAAGTCACAAAACAACAACAGCAGCAGCAGCAACAACAACAACAATGTATAGGTTTCACAAACTTGCTCAGTAAACTGGTCTAAACATGTTTCATTTTATAGTACTTAAATGTGTTTTGGTATGCATTTGATAACTCCATTGAAAAATTTGAGAAATGCAAAATCTGACAGAGAACTTGGATTTAGTCCAGTGTTTCTTGGGCTATTTGATGCTGAGGACCAGCAACAGCAACAACAGTTAGTATGCCATGAATTAGAACTATATCTGAGCTCATGAACTACAATATTTCCACTTGGAAAATCACCAGTGTCCAGCAATAACGGCTCATGGATATGCCCCAATTCATGGACCATTACTTGGATAGCATCAACCAGGCTGCTTATTTATTTATTTATTTATTTATTTACAGTATTTATATTCCACCCTTCTCACCCCGAAGGGGACTCTGGGCGGATCACATTGTATACATATAAGGCAAACATTCAATGCCATATACACATAGAACAGAGACAGACGCAGAGGCAATTTAACCCTTTTCCTGAGGGGATGCTTCATACTGGAATGCTCAAAGATCACATTCCTCAAGCATCCCTACTTGCCAGTTAATGGGAGCTTCATCTCCTAATACCATTGAGTCGTGATCAAAACCAACCCCGTTTTGTTGGGATAGATGCTCTCTTTTCCTTTGCCAAACTGTTCAGGCGAGATCAAGAGAAATGTAAATAACTCAAAACACTTCCGGGCACCCCCAGGTATTATTTACCCATGTTAATTTGTGTCAACGCAGGATTCAAAGCAAGCAATTTCTTCGAGGCAAGAAAAGAAGATATTTTCTCCACCAAGCATCCTCTTCTATTAGATCAAGGTAGCTGAACTGACAACTTCAGATCATTTAGTTCCTTACAGCGAGCAGAATAAACAACCACCGACGCAGGACAATAACAACAACAAAACACACAGGGAAGTCAAGAGAGGAAGAGAAACACAATTTAAACATACTTCTGTGTATTCTCACCCAAAAAACCCTTCCCACCAGGTGGCAGTAGAACACCCCTGTTACTCAGTCTTCTATTAGTAATAATTGCAACAATGGGGTGGAGTGGGGTGTGCCGGAGTGGGGTGGGCCGGTGTATGCATCTCTCCGGCATCATACTCCAACTATGAATTCTTCTGGTAGTAATAGCAAACCTAGTGGTCTAGCTAGCTAAATATCTGAGTGCTAATAACAGGATTCTCAATAGATTCTGCAGCATAATGCATCTGCACAGAAGCGTGTATTATTCTCCTTGCCCCTACTAATACGCCAGGAAAGCTTTCAGAAGTGAGGAAAAGTGCAGACCTCAGGATCCATTCACTTCCTGATCCCAATTCTGTGATTGCTAAGATTCTCCCTTCCAGATACATCCAATTTGTCCTCCTCAATTTTTGATCTGGTAACTCTGTTGAACCTACCAGCAAATCTAGAGAACCGTTCAGTCTGGCTCAAAACAATTGTTTTCTTGGATTTTGCAAAATTCCCCAGGCAAAATAGCCCATCAGTTCTAGTCTCCTCCTCCAACTAAAAGTAACCTTTCCTCCACTCCAATGCCTTAGTTTTACTGTAAGGTGAATTTCATTACTAGATTTTTCTTCTGGGTACCATTTGTAATATATAAGTTAACAACTACATAGATAAGTCTTGTGACCATTGTTTATATATATTTTTGGAGTCAGGAGCGACTTGAGAAACTGCAATTATTATTATTGTATATAATGTTTTATTATGATTGTGTTTGAATATTATTGGAGCCTCTGGTGGCACAATGTGTTAAAGCGCCGAACTTTGAAAAAATGCAAATGTGGGTAGATCAATAGGTACTGCTCTGGTGGGAAGGTAATGGCACTCCATGAAGTCATGCCGGCCACATGACCTTGGAGGTGTCTACGGACTACACTGGGGCTTCGGCTTAGAAATGGAGATGAGCACCAGCCCCCAGAGTCAGACACGACTAGACTTAATGTCAGGGGAAAACCTTTACTTTATTTTACCTTGAATATTTTTGTGTTGGTAATTGAATGTTTTACCTGTGTTGGAACCGCCCTGAGATAAAGCGGTATACAAATAAAGTTTTATTATTATATTATTATAATGAATTGTATCAAACTGATTATTTATAACTGAAGCAGACCAATGAATTAATTGACAAATTGCAAATCATAGATAGATAAAAACCCCTGAATCAATGGGTTAGTTCGGACTAACAATAGGATTCAGCGCACTATTTCTACCCATTTCCCAAATCTGCACAGTTCCCATTTCTACTTGAATATTGCTACATGCATACAAAAAAGGTAGCAACTCTGAATATTCCTCAATAGACAACAAGATTCCCAGTATCTTTGGTGCCTCGGCTTGTCCTTATTGACCTGCTTCCCCTCCGTCTTGACCTCTATTAACCCTTCATGTCAGATTCCACTAACATTGACATTTGTGATATTTTTCTCCTGCTTTTCGGACCCCAAATCCTCTCCCCAAGCGTCTCGTAGCAATTAAAATTCAATTCACGATGCTGGTGGCAGGCTCTGCACATAAAGTAAGACACAGGCCTTGCCCTCGGGCTTACAAAATGAAAAGACCAAACATGAAAAGCCAGGGAGGGGAAAGCAGGACAAAGGCAGGGGTTGGAGAAGAGATCAGTTTGACAATGCTAGGATGAAGTGGCGACTTGTAAACAGGCAGTTGGGTTACTTGGGGTCAAACTGGTCTCCCTTTGCTGGCTTTTGTGTTGTGATGGCCTTGGTGTTATGGATCTCATATATTTATTTGATTTTTTGTCAGATTTATGTCCTGCCTTTCTTCCAATGAGCTCTTGGTGGCTCTTTGTCTTTCCACATAGTCTTCACAGAAGTGAAAAGGAGAGACTGGGTTTGGTTTATGCAGTGAAATTCCTGGCTTTGTAGGGACCTTGAGATCTCCCAATCTAATATTGTAACTATTATATCACAGGAGCTAATGGTGCCATCATGAACCACAGCATTCTCCCCTTCAACATCAAAACTATATAAATTGTAAATGGAAGCTGAGGATACTTTTGAAGTTTTTCCTAAGATGTTTGCATGTCCTCCTTCAGAGACAAGATCACTGTCTTTGAAGACAGCTTCTATGTTGACGGTAGGAGTGTTTGTGTTGCCTTCAAGATGCTGTTGTTGCACCTCAGGTTAGTTTCACCTTGCTATATACACCAGGCTGCACACAGGTTGAAGTCTTTTGCAGTTTATTAGGAAACAGAAAATAAATAGTTCTTTAAAAGCAAAAGTAAAGTTCCAAAAGATTGTTACAAAACAAGGCTTTAGAGAATAATCCAAGAAATCATAAGGAATAAACAAAGTCCCATTAGAGCATGACAAAGTCCCATGAACATGAACTCACAAAGGCTGCAAGATAATCCAGGAAAATGAGAGCTTGCTTCTTGGCTTGAGTGAAAAGTTGCTTTGACAAAGATTTGTGTCCCAACACACTGTTTTAATACCCTTTGCAAAGCATGAAAGCATTTCTTTGGCCTCTGACCCTCCTTCTTGTTTGCTATTCTCACACTCCTTCGAACCCTGAATTCCAAACGGTCAGCTCGATCTAGAGATTCTGTTCCATCAAGGTCAGCCTGCTCGTTAACCTGTTTCAAAAGCAAGGAAGGGCAGAGGAGCATGGGCTTATCAATGGCTATTATTCTGCAATTCTTTTTGAAAAGTAAGTTGGCTTACTCTAGCAACACAAACTGGGATTGACTTCTGGGTCACCCTTTCAACCAATAAAAACAATATATTAAACACAAAACTCTTTCTCCCTGTATCAGGAGAAAGGGGGGTAAAAATAAAGTAAATAAATAAATAACAGTATTTGGGAAGATTTTAAATCTTTTATTCTGACAAATAGAAGAATAAAGTATAAAATCAAATAATAGATCAAATCAAATAACTACTGGGAGAAGGCTATATAAGAGCCCTCTTAACATATCATTGTAGCATTTCTGGATGAAAACTTGGGTAGGGCTCCTTTTTGGGGTTTTTTTGTATTATTCCCAGAGATCTGTTCTTTTCCCAAAGTGAGTTAATATGCCATTTTAATTGCTCTTATCTTTTTTTTTTCAAAATCCTGGAAGATTTCTCAGTTCTGATATATTGCAGTATGTATCCATTTGCCAACCCATCAATGAAATAACGAGACCAAACAACTGTGTTGGGATAAATATGGGCAACTTTTATTGAATTGTTACCTATTTAAATTTTATTCATGAACTGCAACCAGCTAAAAGTGGGGGTTTGAACTTGTGTGTAAGCCAAGGCAGTAGCCAACTCAGACCCATTCCTCAGCTGACTTGCGTGAGACACCTGAGTTTCCCACATAACTCATCATGAGCCATAATCAAGGCAACTGCTTAGGGAAGCTGCATAGAGTATTCAAACCCCACATCGAGAAACTTCCAGGATTAGAATTCCCCCGAAGCCCCAAGACCATTTCTGTTTGCCCCCACCTCGGTTGAGTGAACTTACTGGTGGGTGTTCACATTCCTGGCCTTCACCAAAGTGTGTGCCTTAGGTGCACACTGAGATGTAAATTGTATTCCCCTATTCTGCATAACAGGCTATTTAATGACTCCACCTAATGCCAATTTCCCATTAGCCTCAACAGTGTAGGGTTGGCAAAAAATAAAACCCTGTTAAAGGTGGGAAAAATCCTACCCAGCACCGAAGCGACCTCTTGGTACACTGCTGTAAGGTGGGAGGATGGGTCAACATTTGCTGCTCCAATGCTAGGAGCTGAGAGGGGCAGGCATTATATGTTGCACTCTGCCTCCAGAACTTGGTGTCATTCATTGGGATGGGCACATAGCCCTCCCCATCCAGCAAGGCCAGAAGGGAAAACCCAATTCTAGATGGTGTAGACCTGGGAAATCCAAACTCACCAAATTTGATGCATTTGATTCCTACTGTTGTGGTTCAGTCTGATGATGAGGGAAATGTTGAAGGCTCTGAATTGTTAGAGAGGCCTCAGACTAACAGTGAAGCAGAAGCCTGTGATAAACAGACTAGCAGTGAAACAGAAGCCAGTCATAAGGGTGACTTTTCACAGGATTCTGAACATCAATAGAGTTCAGAACATCAACTAGTCCCAGGTGTCTCTGGCAGCAAGTCAGAGGAGTCTTCCTCAGATAGGGATACAAGGTTAAGGTTAAAAGTTCATCATCCCAAACGTTCTCTTAGGATAGCTGGTAAACGTGTGGGAACCCAAGGACAAAGGAATGCTTTCTTGGCCTGTAAGCATGGTTAAATAAGGGAAAAACAGGGAAAGATTTCAGACGAAGCAACGTTGGTTTTGGAAGCAGTTCCTGTCTTGTCTATGTTCATGGAAATGTTTTCTTGCTTTTGTTCATGCCTGGATCTTGTATTTTGGATTGTGTTTTGAAGTTCATGCTGCCTTGTTTTCAGGATTGATTTGCTATATTGGAGACATTGAACTATCTTCTACTGACTGCCTTTGCATTTGGATTATTGCTTTTTACTGACTGTCTTTGCATTTGGATTATTGCCTTCTTTACTGCTTTTTGTTCAGACTTTGCTATCTTTTATCAATCTGTTTAAACCAAGTCTGCTGTGGTGGAGTGTGAGTTAAGAGCAAGGTGAACCAGCGCTGAAGTGCAACACCTACCACCTATCCCATGACAGTGGATTTATCTAGAGAGTGCTCTACTAAAGACTGCTGAATATACTCATGTATAAGTCTAGATGGGGAGATGGTGATTTCCAAAGGCATTTGGCCCCCTGATTTGGCATTGGTGCTTTTTCTTCTCCATGAAATTCACAATTTTTGCCACAAAACCCTGCCATCAATTAATACATGAGGTCAACTAATACACAAGTATATACCATAAGGCAAGATTTTCTGTCAGATGCAGCATGCTTTTCAATAGCAGTTGCTGGGGAACATGTGTAGGAAGTGTGATCGCACTCACGTTCTGTTTCCAATTTATATAGATTGCAGATGGCAGATAATAAATGCTTCTTCATTGTTATTATTATTTATATTTTTTACAAAAAAACTTTTTGCACTTAGAAAACCACATGAAGACTTTCACTCCAACTCTTTTCCCAGATGTGCTAGTTTTGATGTTCATCATTCACTGTATACCTGCAACCAGGAAACACTTATATATGTAATTCCTCACCCTGGGTCTAGGTACAATATAGAAAATGTCTGAATTAGTTCTTAATCATCATCACATAAAAGGATTACTCTTCCGTTTCATGCGGCAGCTGCTATTGTCTCAATGGAACAAGATTGATTTAGTAGAAATTCTTCAAGAAGAAATACTCTCTGTTAAGGTTGACAATTTCTATAGCTTTATTAATGTGTTCCTATTATTCTCTCTCTCTTTCTCATATTCTTTCTCTCTATATATTTGTTCCATGCAACGAAGCAATGAAGCATATGATCTGGGATGATGGTGTTACAAACTAGTTACCTGCTCCCATTGTACAGGTAATTATGAGCCTGACAAATTGTCAAGTCAAAACATCGAGCAAAACACAAGGGGAGGGGAAGCATTTGAATGCTCAAAAACAGTTCTGTTTTGTTTTTGCACACAGGTCGGGGAGGGGGTTCTTTGAAGATGGCAGACAGGGAAGTTGGAATAAACTGTAAGCCGAGATTTGACAGATAAGCAATATATATACTAGTTGTGCCTGGCCAAGCATTGCTGTGGCTTATGAGAATCATTTGTTGGCCAGGTGGAATAGCAGTGAATAGCCTTGCAGCCTCAAAGCCTGGCCGTTTACTGGAGTAGCTGGAGTCACACCCTCAATCAAAGAGCCGCTTTGAAGCCTGGCTACTTCCTTTGTAGGGGAATCCTTGTTTGGCCAGTTTGAACTGCACTGAATAGTCTTGCAGCTTAAAAGCCTGGCTGCTTTCTACATAGGGCATCCTTGCTAGGCCAGGTTGAATGGGACAGAGTAGCCTCGTGGCTTCAAAGCCTGGGGGTTTTCCACCTAGGAGAAATCTTGGTTGGCCAGGTTGAATAGCACTGAATAGCCTTGCTGCTTGCAAGCCTGGCCGGTTTCTATCTTGCAGAATCCTTGGTTGGCCAGTTTGAATAGCAATTAATAGTCTCCGTGTGGCGGGCTTCTAGATACGCCATGCACTGTCGGCAGAATACATGAACTTTGGAGGCTTCTCCGGAGAACTTGGTTGGCAACGCCAAAGCAGGGAGACGGGCTCCTCGATCCTTCAAGCCCCGAATCTCCCCCTCTTGTTCTCGGAGCTTATCCCGGATCCGGTTAAATTCATCCAGGGAGATGGTGTAGCTGGCCGGTGGTGCCCCGGCTGAGGTGCCCGCTCCGGCTCCTGGTGTAACAGACATATTGCCCTTAGGTTGCTTGGTGCTTTGGGTGGCGGAGACAAACTGCCAAGCTCAAGGCAGCGGAGCACCAAGAACCATACACGGAGGCCAATAAACTATCTAATATCTTTATTAAGGAAATATATAAGAATGATAAAAACAAGCAGAAAATATAGTCCAGAAGCAGACCTTTCAAATGAGGTCAAATATAGTCCAGAAATAGTTTGTCCAATAAATGATATTAGAGTCCAAAGATAAAATCCAAATAACCGAAACACACACTATTGCCAAGCAATAGTGTGGGGAATTGTCCAGGGTCTTTCAAGGTCCAAGGTAAAATCCACAACAAGGCTGGAAACAAAACTTGATTCTAGGAACAAGGTCCGTGACTATGAACAAGGCAAGGCAATTATTGAATACTTGAATAAGCAAGGCAAGGAAACTGGATTTGCGGACTTTGCGAAGTCCACACAAGGCTGGAACACGATTTCACTCCTGAAGCTGCTCTGTTGTCTCCGCACCGAATCAACCGTGCCAGGCACCTTTAACTGGGTCTCATTTTCCCGCCAAACAGGTGTCCAGCGTTCTCTTTCCCTAGAGAACAGGAAACGAAACCCAACTTTCCAGATGTGAGACTCCCTGGATTTTCCCAGGGGAAACATGGCTAATCCGTGTCTTGTTTGGCTGCAATTCTCAAACTCCTGCGAACCCGTTCTTTCACTCCCCTGTCTGCAGCAAAGGACAGTCTCCTAGCGAAGGGAGGTGAGAGCTGCTCAAGGTCTGTTTTAATGGGCCCTTGGGCAAGAACATCAACATCAGGCATCTGGAAGGATTCCGGCTGTTGTTGATCCGGAGAAAACCCCATGTTTTCATCTTCGTCAGCCACAGTGACACTAGGAGCGGGACTACAAGGCCCATGAGGCATCACACTATCCCCCCTCTCAAACCCCTCCTCATTCAGGCCCATCCCCCGAGATCCACGGGGTCGCGGTTTGGAAGGGTAAGTCCGGTGAAAGCGCTGAACTAAGTCAGGGGCATGGACTGTGGAAGCGTCTTCCCATGAGCGTTCTTCTGGTCCATAACCCACCCAATCAATCAGATACTGGAGGCGGCGGCGATGAAGGCGAGAATCCAAAATGTCTTGGACTTCAAATTCCTCTTCCCCGTCCACCAATGTAGGGGCGGGGGGTGGCCGGTGTACATCTGGGCGTGCACCATCCGCCGAAAGGAGGAGGGAACGGTGGAACACCGGATGAATGCGCATGGCACGCGGAAGTTGAAGTTTGAAAGTCACGGGGTTAAATTGCGCCACCACTGGGTAGGGACCAATGAAACGGGCATCTAACTTCCGGCAAGGACGTTGGGAGGGCAGAAAGCGAGTGGACAACCAAACCCGATCTCCTACCTTGATCTCGGGGCCGGGCTGGCGATGGCTGTCAGCGTGACGTTTGTAGTCCTCTTTGGCTTGATCAAGTTGCTGGTGCAAGAGTTCTTGCACTGCCATGAGTTCTTGTAGCCAATTCTCCGCTGCAGGAACTTCTGAGGCCTCCACAATGGGAGGAAAGAAACGGGGATGAAACTCGTAGTTTGCAAAGAACGGGGCTTCTTTCCCTGAATTCTGGACGCCATTGTTGAATGCAAACTCTGAAAGCAGTAGCAGGGATGCCCAATTGTCCTGTTGGTAGTTGACATAACAGCGGTGATATTGTTCCAGAGTGGCATTGGTGCGCTCAGTCTGCCCATCCGTTTGAGGGTGGTGAGCTGAGGATAGATGAGAGTCAATGCCCAATAGTTTTTGAAGGGCCTTCCAAAAACGGGAGGTAAATTGAGATCCCCGGTCTGTGACCAAACTCTTGGGTAGGCCATGTAATCGGAATAAATGCTGAAGGAATAGGTCTGGGGTCTCTTTGGCTGTAGGAAGTCCCTCGCAAGGAATGAAATGGGCCATCTTGGTGAAAAGGTCCACCACCACTAGGATCGTGGTAAATCCGTGGTGGTAGATCCGTGATAAAATCTGCTGAAATTATCTCCCATGGCCGAGAGGGGGTGGGAAGGGGATGCAAGAGTCCTGTTGGCTTTTCTCTCCGTGTCTTGGAGCGCTGGCATGTAGGGCAGGAGTTGACATAGTTTTGTACATCCTTGCGAATCCTGGGCCACCAGAAATCCCGTAAAATTAAGTGCAAGGTTTTAAACAGTCCAAAATGCCCGGCAGGTTTGCTGTCGTGGCACAAGTTGAGAGCTTTTTCTCTTCCGGCTCCTGGAGGAATATAAACATGGTTCCTGTAGCATAATAAACCATTTTTAAGTGAAAATGGGAAGCGTAGTCCTCGTCGAATCTGTTCTTGGGCCCAGGCGTCTGTCTGTTGACTGGTCCTGATCTCCTGGGTAAAAAGAGAGTCCGTGGATGTGGATTTTGAGTTAGGCGAAGCTGGCTCGACTGAAGTAGATTTAGTATTTCCCACCGTGAGTGTGGCAAAGTTCTCGGGTTGCAGCAATTGGGTTTCTGGGATGTCTTTACGCCCTGCTGCATATTCTGGCTTCCGTGATAGGGCATCGGCTTGCTTGTTGTTCTTTGGGGCAGCAGAAGAAAAATACAGATGCAAAACCATCCCCTCCTTGTCATACAGAATGTGTTTTATGTCTCTTGACTGTTGGCAAAAAAGAGGCCAAGGCTTGGTCTGTCTTCAGCACAAAGATGACTTTGCCACTATAGATGGCTCCATGGGACAGATCCATAAGAAGTCTGGGGAACTGAGCTGATGTACTGAATGAAAGGCGATGCAATGGGCCAGCTATAGATATTGTTACTACAAGATTTCAAGTGGAAAGCCCCCGATGCAAAATCTCAGCAAGTCGGCAGTCTTGTGTCAGTAGACCCATCCCATCCACCTCTGCAAAGTTCAAGACATTGTACCTTCTGTTATCTTGTTTCACCTACCAACTGCAGAGAATGCAATATTGTCCAAAGAAGGACTTGAACCTGAAATTCAAGGTTTTTTTTTTTATCATGTCAGAAGCAACTTGAGAACATACTGCATGTCACTTCTCGTGTGAGAGAATTGGCTGTCTACAGGGACGTTACCCAGAGGATGCCCGGATGTATTAGCTGGAAGGCTTCTCTCATGTCTCTGCAAGCTGGAGCTGACAGACAGAAGCTCCCCTCATCTTGTGGATTCGAACTGGAAACCTTCAGGTCAGTTGAATCCATGGGATTAGTTTGTGTTGAATTACCATTTAGCAATGTATTCAATAGATTTACTCAAAACCAATCAGTAAAATTCAGACCATTATGTTTCACATTGTAGAACCACTAATGATATCACACCATGACAGTTCCCTTATGTGAAACTGATATCTCCTTCCTTCCTTCCTTCCTTCCTTCCTTCCTTCCTTCCTTCCTTCCTTCCTTCCTTCCTTCCTTCCTTCTCTTCTTCTTTCCTTCCTCTAAATGTAAAGTTACTTGGGACACACAAAGCTTCTCTGAAAGGCTACAAGTATTATTCTGGGAAGTTTTCCAGAAGCCGTAATCATATAGGTTGCCCTAGGGAACTCTATAGTAGTCAACCATAATCTGCTCCGCACACCTTCCATCAAAAGAATATACTTGCGCTGTCCACTATCTGTTCAATATTTTGAACATGATACCTTTTAATTTCCAGAAACTGTGTGCATATTGTTCCACTCAACTGTCTGTATAGTCAGCGGAAAATATATGGAAACAATGGTGGTTTTACCTGCTGAAATGTCCATTTCCCCTTATATTTCCCATGTATTATTTTCTTTCTAATTTTTCCACCCATCTTGTACACTGAATTTCACCCTCCTTTTTATGAGAATCAATAAAATTATGGAGTGGGCAATTGCAAAGGAGGCAGGAGACCCAGTTCCAGGATATTCAGTCCCTTTTCCAAATAGCCATTTCGAAACTACATTTGCAATTGGGGGGGGGGGGGGGGGGCAAGGGGACCTTTAGCTTCAGATATATCACATGAAAGTTGAGAGATAGAAATGGCACAGCATTTCTAGTCAAAGGATAATACTGTTCAATGAACATGTGGTTGATTGATAGCACCTGGGTAATGGCTGTGGATGTAGTAACATCTGAGTAATAACCATGTGAGGGTTATTGCAAAAGGTTTGCATCAGCCAGTGACCTATCAGCAGGTGGCTATATAATGAGGATGAAATAATTCATCTTTCTCTCTCCTTTGGGACTCACATGTGAGTATCTGCCTGCCTATGTTGCATGTGAATATTTGATGACTCTGATTGTTTGCAACTACAAGGAAAGTGGATCTGTGTATCCTGTTTGTATATTTGTATATATTGTAATGGTGAAGATTAATGCCTCTGGATATTTTGGATGAAAACCTGAATCCATGAGTTTACTAAACAGTGTGTAGATAAGGTCAGATGCTGTCAGTTGGACTCTGCCGATGGACGCACTGAAGCATATGTTTTTGCTGTGAAAGGACTCTGCTGTATTTTTTGCTTGCTCCTGGGACACTTACTATCCAGCTCGGGGAGGTTGTGGTTTGGAAACTCTAAATTACTTCACAACTAGCATCCCATGACTCCTGCTTGGTTCTGTGAATTCAATTGAAGAGAAAATTGATGATCTGTCTACACAAGCATACAATTGTTTTTAAATGTTGCAAACACTGAAGACTTTATCACACCAACCCACAGCAGTCACATTAGTGTAGATAATGGATACCTCCCAAGTTGAGCACCTTTGATATCACACCTCTCTTGAGTAGCGCAATTGCATTGGTTTACCATTCCATGGCCTCAGTTTGCTTGCTTCAAGTGATAAAATCCTGAATGCCGCAGTACCATTGCTACCTCAATTTACATCTATGTATAGATGGCCAGTGTTCGGCCCTCCAAGGTCATTTATTCAGCCCCTGCCTGACACTTTAGACTTAGGGTTGCCATAAGCCTGAAATGCCTTGAAGACAAACAATATCAACAACAACAACAACAACCCTAATTAATTTGATTCTCTCATGAGCCAAGAGCAGGCCCACACTTCCCATTGAAATACTGGTCAATTTATGTTGGTTAAATTTTTTCTTCATTTTCAATATTGTATTGTTCTTTCATGTTTTTTTGGACTACAAATAAGAGATGTGCAGCGTGCATAGGAATTTGTTCATTTTTTTTCAAACCATAGTCCAGCCCCCCAACATTCTCGGGGACCATGAACCGGCCCTCAGTTTTAAAAGTTTGAGTTTTGGAACCTCTGCTTTAGAAGAAGTTTGTTATTGCTTTCTCCGAGCCTTAGAGAGTATGACTTGTTCAAGGGACCCCAGTTTCTGCAGTTGAGTGAAGATTCAAGCCCTGGTCTTGCAGAGTCCTAGTCCAACACTCAAACCACTAGCCCATAGTGAAGTGGTTCTCAACCTGTGGGTCCCCAGGTGTTTTGGCCTACAACTCCTAGAAATCCCAGCCAGTTTACCAGCTGTTAGGATTTCTGGGAGTTGGAGGCCGAAACCAGTTTGAGAACCACTGCCATAGTGACTTTTTCTTGGTGGCAATTGCTAGAGATATCCAAGGGCTTCCTCCTCAACCCGGCTTCACGATCCCAGAAGCAAAATATCTGTGGCCGTAGCTTCCAACGTCCATGATAATGGCAAAATTGAGTTTCAAAATTTTTCATAAGAATGCTGCCATTCCTTAAGCCATAGATATTCCCCCCCCCCCCCCAAATTCCTCTGCATGAACTTGCAGATGAATATACTGATTTATATAACTCCATCCTAATGCAAGCAATGTCCTTAGGGCTAAAATAAACTTTTTGTGCGAGATTAATAGCAAGATCGCTCTACACTTTTAAAAACTTAAAAGTCGCCAGATCAGAGCTATGCTGCTGGGTGCATAGTGGGGGGTTATTTAGCTGCTTCCTTTTACCATTTTCCCAGTTGAAACTGTGTCCTCAAAGCCACTATGAAGCCTGCAATAGAAAAAGGATAGGCATAAGGCCAACAGTAAGTTTTCTGCTCTACTGCAGCTGAGGCCCAATAGCAGTTTTCCTCTTTGATATACATTAGATGCAGGTAGAAAGGGCAGGGTGGGAGGCTGGCAATCCCATTCCTCCTCAGATCTGTATTCCTAATCCTTCTGCTATTTCCCTTGAGGTTGACTATAGAGGACTGGGAGGACTGGGAGATTCCTAAAGAGATGATCTCTCTAGAAATCTCTAATTCACCTGGCATATGATTTCCAGTAGAAGTTTATCATAGAGTTTCAACTTTCCTAGGCATATCATTTAAATCAAATGCACTAATAATAAAATGTGCAAAAGTCAAACTAGCAAATTTAAAATATATGCATTTCCAAAGAAGTAGATAGTAAATGCACAACATACTTTTAACTGGTGGCTTCCATGACAGTTGACTTCTAGAGGTGTGCGCAAAAATATTTCCTTAGTTTCCTTCATGACCGTTTGTCTACACAAAACGAATGATGACATTTTTGTAGGCAACGAGAGGCAACACGAAAATAAAAGCTGCACAATCATTGTGCTTGTTTTCATTTCTTTTTGTTTCGGCCCATAAAAATAAGCAGGTACTGACAGAGGGCTGCTTTCCCATTACAGCTGATGTGTACCAATGGGTGTTAATAATAATATAAATAACAATAGTTACTCTGGTATCCGAAGCTGAGTCTGAGAGAGGAGTGCCTCCCAATTACATCTGATGTGGATCTATGAGTCTTGATGATCATATTTATATTAATATTAAGAACAGCAGTTATTCTGGCAGTGCCTCCCAATTACATCTGATGTTAAAATGCCCTCCACGTGTGGTGATTTTCACCCCTCTAGCCCAAAACCAAGGGGGGAAGGTGAGCCTCGAAAGCCCTCCCATTGCAGCCAATGGTCCGAAAATTTTTAGTATTTTTCATAAGCCAGATAAAAATTTGTGTTGCATAGGCGGCCCATTTTCATTAGCAGGACACGAATATGAAAATGAGATGACATGAATGAAACTACACAAAATGAACAGCAATTCTATACGAATGCACATCTCTACTTCTAGATTCTAGTACAAACTTTAAGGAAGTTATCCAAGCTCTTGAGCCTATTTTCAAAATACATTTATTATCTTGGACAGTTAAAGTTGGGAGCCGACTCTAAAGTGGCTGTTTTCAGTGATATCTCTCTCTACTTCCTCACTGCTTCTCTCCCACACACAAAGCAATACATGTTACGTATGTATGCTCCTAATATTTCCATACTCTATTTTGCAGAGGCTAATTATAACACAAAAAAGACATACAATGGCTTTCATATCAACCTGGGAGACTGAGCCAAGGCATTCCTTTCACCTGCTCCATTTGCTTTTCAGGTGCTAAATTTAGCAAGTCTAGGTCAACAGCATTCCATTCTCTGAGATCTTAGAGTCCAAACTGGAGAACAGAGATAGATAGATTGTTGTGTCACAGATGAAGACAGGTAGGGGTTGAGACAGAGCAGATCCAAGGTAATTTTCAAGTATAGGTGAACAGAAATTTTGCCCCCCCCCCCGCCCAAAACCAATCACTGAAAAATAAAAGCGCTGGATAAGTGAAAATGTTGGATAATAAGGAAGGATTAAGGAAAAACCTAAATAAAAAACAACACTGAAAACAGGGGAAATCCAGACAGAAAGCAAGCAGGGACAGCTAACACCCCCCCCCCCCAAAAAAAACCAGGCAAGAGGAAGCCAGGCCTTGAAGCCACAGGGCCATTAAATTACAATATCCACACCTGCCTCCCAACAGACAAGAACTCTTTCTCCCACCCTGGACATTATTCCACAGACAAATAAACCCCACTTGCCTTGCTTCCAACAGATGGTAGCGGGCTCCGGAGTGCCCGACGTGGACTCCGGAGTGCCCGATGTGGGCTCCAGAAGGCCCAGCGCGGGCTCCAGAGTGCCTGACGCAGGCTCCGGAAGGCCCAGCGTGGGCTCCGGAGTGCCCGATTTGGGCTTCCGGAGCCAACGCTGGGCCTTCCAGAGCCCATGTCGGGCCTTCTGGTGGGTTGGGCAGCCCGAAGAAGGCCCAAAGAAGGCCTGCAAGGCTCGAAGAAAGCCCACAAGGCCCGAAGAAGGAGGCGGGGGGGGGGGGTGTGGCGCCATCCTCCCGGGGGCCTCAACTGCGCCCCCAGAATGATTGCACCACAGACGACCGCCTAAATGGCCTCGCCGGTGGACTGCCTCTGGGTTGAGAGTTGGGTTTGGAAATGCTTTTGGACCAACTAACTGGAGAAATTAGCATTGAGGGAATCTAGGTAAAACCTAGCTAACTTGGTAAAATGGCAAGGCAGAGATGTTATGCTAGTATTCTGCTTCCTGGATTTTTCCAAATAGCAAGAGAGACCCAAATGCATATATCTGTTGGATCTTTTCCAGTGCATTTGCCTCTCTCCTGGCTTTTTAACACACCTCTTCATCTGCTGCATATGCACAACATTACAAATATCTTTATATTGAGCAAGAGAGTTCTGGCACTAGATGAGAGATAGGTAAACATGGATGCACAGGTTTTATTACTACCTAACAAATTTAAAAAATCAATAATTCTCTTCCTCCAGAGGCCTGAGACTTGGCAAAAATGGTTCTGTTGATGAGCAAGTTCAGGGTCCCTGATCACCTTCCTCTTGCTTATTTCTCTATGGGTCGGGCAACTCTTTGAACAGATGATGTCTTCAAATGCAGTGCTGCTTTCTGACAGTTTTCCAATGTAAGATTATCGTCTGTAAAATTAGCTTACACTTGGCTAACATATGCTCCAACCTGGTCACATGCTCTTCCAAGAATGGCATTTGGACCCTGTTCATATAGTTGAAATTTCAACTTCGATGCATATATTTGCATCTTGAAAACATACTGCAGTAAAGTTTTATGAAGTCCTTTTGATTAATGTTTAATGTGCCATGTTTTACTCCAATCTACCTTCTGTTCTATTGCTGTTTTTAGTTAATTGTGTTGTATTTGTGTCTTGCATTTTCCTAACTGTTGTTAGCTGCTTTGGCCACTATGTGGTGGAAAGAGTATAATATTCATTTAATATATACCCCCCCCCCCCCCAAAAAAAAAAAACTCCATCAAAATGCAAGAATTTACCCTCCAGATTGTAACTGTAGAAAAGGAGCCGGGACAGAAATGGAATGCTGCAGATTTCTACCTTTGCAGAGAACATGAAACTAAAAAATGTTCACATCTTGAACGTATATATTTCCTAGGCTTGGAATCAGTTTGAATGGAAATTATTTGTATTATTCGGTGGTCTGTCTTATATAATCTTCAAAATCAGAACGGGAAGGAGGGTGTCACAAAGCCCGGCAAAACAGATTAAGAAAGCTGGATATTATCAGCTCCTAGAGAGGAAGGAGTTAAGTCTGCAATAAACCTGAGGCAGGAGTTTGCCCGGGGCTCCTGGAGAAGATGGGATTCGTGCAGTGTCTTTTCTCTCTCCCCAGCAAAAGCAGAGTCCGTCCATGTCTTTTTGGAAAGTTTCCAAGGCTCCTGCTCTGGAGAGGGCCTTCCTGGGAACTCGTTTTCCCAGCAGCACTTGCATGGGGCGGGCATTGAACAGTCTCTCAAGTTCCTTTCAGAGCATAATTAGAGCTGAAGTTTCTCTCTCTCTCTGTTTCTCAGCCAATAAAATGCCTGGTAGCTCTGATTGGCTAAGAATCAACACAGTTGGTGACCACAATTCCCAGAACCCTCTCTTGTGGTTTGCCATATTTTAAAAAATGTTATGGTTAAAACTTAAAATAATTCTAAAAATCAGTAGATTGGTGAATTGTTTTGAAACTTGGCAGGCCTGCATTTGTAAATGGGGTTTAAAGCTAAGGTAGGTTTCATGCAGATAGGCCTTAAAATGATTGAGGATTGAGTCTTTAACGTTTCCCATTGTAGCCAATGGGCCAAATCATTGCGGAATGAAAACAATAACACTCCTCCCCATTTGAGTAACTTCTCAGTAAACAGAATGAGGGGTCAGCCAACAATGGTCCCTGAAATGCCACATTTTTGGCTGATTTGCACACCTCTAATATTTCCTGTGCATGTATTCCCTTGATTCCTTGATGATAACTTTGCATGCCTCACTTTACTGGATTCTTAAACAGTATTTTGGAATGTTCTGCTGAGAATGTAGGCTATTGCATTACTAGAAATTTGAGGACTGAAAGAAAATTGCATTGGTGAGACAGAATTCTTATGGAGGAGCAATGTCCTTATCCCTCAGCTTATAGCTAGATTCCCATCCTTGTTCTATACACACATATATATTGCTTAAAATGAAAAGGAGGTTGGGTGATCCAATCACACTTTTTTCCATGTTCCCTCCTTAACATTATTTTGTAGTTGATTGTAAGAAGATATGGCCTTCATTATATCTGTTTTCCTTTAAAAATTTAACATGCAAGGAGAAAGTGGGGTGTGCAACATAAAATAAAACCCTTAGGAGTAAAATCAGTTTCACAGAAAGTCTCAATCATTGCATTTCAGGTATTGTGAAATACTCTCAAATAGAATGCAATAGCTCTCACTAGCTATTCTAAAAGTTATATGCAGAGACTGATCAGTAAGGGATCCATTGTATTCCCTCCTGACACAATACTCTTTACAAACTCACCCCGGTACATTTTACCCAAGATAAACTTTGCTAAAGGTCAAAATAACAGATGAGGACTACATTTCTCCAGCTTCACCTGCCTTCTGCCAGCTGCACCTTGGAAACATCTATTCATCTGTGAGTGGATTGATTTATCAGGCTCAACCATTCTGTTCTCTCCCAGGAGTCATGTGGTGTCTTTTTTTTTTTTCTAAAAGGGGAAGGAAAATCTATCAAGCTTCCAGAAAAAAACCCACTAGCAGATACCAAATTGGAGAACTTCTGTATTTATTTCACATAATTGGCCCAACGTAGCAGATTGCATTGGCATTGTGCAGGGAATCTCACCACCTACATTAATCCATATTGTATCATTGCTCCCTTCTTCCCTGAGTAACAAGTAGATCTAAGAATGTGCGGCTTGGTTTAGTTTGCTTTTTCAAAGAGTGCGCTGGAAATCAGAATATGGTAGTTCAGCTCCACAGAACCTCCAATAGGAAACAATAGCACAAAACTTGTTACAGTAGTTTCAATTTAGCTCAATAGTCAGCCCTCCACATTTGTTGGGATTGGGGGTGCAGGATCTCCCATAAAATGGGGAAACTGGAAATTTAAAAAAACCCCACTATTTCCTAAATCAGAGAGATCACTTTTGTAGGAATCTCTTGGTTCTCCAGTGGAAGTTGACAATAGAATTATGCCAAAGGAGTTACAAATGCTTCAGGAAGCTCCCTTAAGGCAGTGGTTCTCAACCTGGGATCCCCAGATGTTTTTGGCCTTCAACTCTAAGAAATCCTAACAGCTGGTAAACTGGCTGGGATTTCTGGGAGTTGTAAGCCAAAAACATCTGAGGACCTCAGGTTGAGAACCACTGCTCTAAGGATATCTAGGTTCTCCAATGAAGGTCTATGGTCAGGTTCTCCAGCCATGGTGGAGGACCTAGAGATTGCTAGAGAGAATGTATTGATCAAATTCATGAATTATCAGATCTGCAAATATGAAACATATACATGTGGTTGACAGTTTGTATTCTATTTTCTTGTGAACTCAAGATTTTGAGCATTAATGCAACTAGAACTGCTAACTGGCTTCTTAAAATGCACATGAAAGGGGAAAATCCTACAATCCCATGTGACACAAAGAAGGAAAGCGGGATTCAGAGAAAAGCAATGGAATGGAGCCAGACAATACATATACAGTGTAGTAAAATGTTAATGCAGTTTGGCACCACTCGAATTGCAGGGCTCGGTGCTATGGAATTGTGGGAGTTGTCGTTTTGTAATGTCTTTAGCTTTCTTTGCCAAAGAATACTGGTGCCTCACCAAACTACAAATCTCAGGATTCCATAGCATTGAGCTATCACATGTCAATTGCATCCCATGTTAATTCTGCATGCTCCCAAGGAGATGTTTGCATCCCAATTTCATAGCAAATGGACTGCTTCAGACAACAAAAAGGATAACATTTCCTGGCTGAAAGACAGAAGGAGAAGGAATATAATTAAAAGTGAAAATGCAGTTCAGTGAGGGATCATATGCAGAAATTTGTAAGTTCCCTCCTTAGTATTTCTATATAGATTAAAAAACAAAACAAAAGAAGAAGCATTAAGTGGGTTGCTGTGAATTTTCCAGGCTGTACAGCCATGTTCCAGAAGCATTCTCTCCTGATGTTTTGCCCACATCTGTGGCAGGCATCCTCATTGGTTATGAGGTCTGTTGTAAACTCAGCAAGTGGGGTTTATATATCTGAGGAATGTCCAGGGTGGAAGAAATAACTCTTGTCTGTTTGAGGCAAGTGTGACTGTTGTAATGACCAACTTGATTAGCATTGAATAGCTTTGCAGTGTCAAAGCCTGGCTGTTTCCTTCCTGGGGAATCCTTTGTTGGAAGGTGTTAGCTGGCCCTGATTGCTTCTTGTCTGGAATTCCCCTGAGTGTTGTTCTTTATTTACTGTCCTGATTCTAGAGGTTTTTCAAAATACTGGTAGCCAGATTTTGTTCATTTTCATGGTTTCCTCCTTTCTGTTGACATTGTCCACATACTTGTGGATTTCAATGGCTTCTCTGTGTAGTCTGACATGGTGGTTGTCAGAGTGGTCCAACATTTCTGTGTTCTCAGATAATATGTTGTGTTCATCAAGGGCTCTGCTATGGCTGACTTCTCTGGTTGAGTGAGTCTTCAGTGCCTTTCATTTTCCTTGGTTCATGTTGGGACAGTGCTGCGTTTGGTGGTCCCTATGTAGACTTGGCCAAAATTGCATGGTTTATGGTAAGCATTAAGTCACACAAGGTAGGAAAAAGCTCTATCTTGGACCTCAGAGAGCTGGTGCAATAAGAATAACTGGGGCACTGGGAAATAGATGAGTTAGGAAAAACCTCAAGGGCTTGGAAAGTTACTTTTTAAAAGCAATTAGTTCCAGTTTCAAGGTCCCCAAAGTAGTTAGTGCCTGATGTATATGTATCACCAGCAAATATTTAAAAACAAATCGGCCGCACTTCTAACAAGTTTGTTCTGAATCCCAGAAGGAGGCGGTTAATCACTAAAAATACATATTTATTAGGCTGATTAACAAACAGAATTTAATAAATAAATTAGGAGCACTTTTTGGTTACTTCAGCTGCTGAAAACAAATGCGATCTCAGCATCACCTCGGATGCAGTGGACTTTTGTTGCAGCTGAGGAAGGCAGAAACTGGAACCTTTTGCTTATTTCGTTATTACAGTAGAGTCTCACTTATCCAACATAAATGGGCCGGCAGAATGTTGGATAAGCGAATATGTTGGATAATAAGGAGGGATTAAGGAAAAGCCTATTAAACATCAAATTAGGTTATGATTTTACAAATTAAGCATCAAAACATCATGTTATACAACAAATTTGACAGAAAAAGTACTTCAATAGGCAGTAATGCTATGTAGTAATTACTGTATTTGTTAATTTAGCACCAAAATATCACGATGTATTGAAAACATTGACTACAAAAATGCGTTGGATAATCCAGAACGTTGGATAAGCGAGTGTTGGATAAGTGAGACTCTACTGTATGTTGTATTTGTTGTATTCATATATATACATCTGTTAGATAGCAACTCGTCATTCTCCTTATTTGAAAATAACTCAAATAGGTAACAAATAGTCACTCTATTTTACCTTTAAAAAGACACAGGTCCCTTCCACACAGCTGTATAAAATCCACATTGAACTGGATTATATGGCAGTGTGGACTCAGATAATCCAGTTCAAAGCAGGTACAGTAGAGTCTCGCTTAGCCAACCTTCGCTTATCCAACGTTCTGGATTATCCAATGCAGTCTGCCTTTTAGTAGTCAGTGTTTTTGTAGTCAATGTTTTCAATACTTAGCAATGTTTTGGTGCTAAATTCGTAAATACAGTAATTACTATATAACGTTACCGTGTATTGAACTGCTTTTTCTGTTGATTTGTTGTAAAACATGATGTTTTGTTGCTTAAGTTGTAAAATCATAACACAATTTGATGTTTAATAGGCTTTTTCTTAATCCCTCCTTATTATCCAACATTTTCGCTTATCCAATGTTCTGCCGGCCCGTTTATGTTGAATAAGTGAGCCTCTACTGTATTATGGATTATCTGCCTTGTTATTCTGGGTTATA
Organism: Anolis carolinensis; assembly: GCF_035594765.1. Taxonomy (NCBI): domain Eukaryota; kingdom Metazoa; phylum Chordata; class Lepidosauria; order Squamata; family Anolidae; genus Anolis; species Anolis carolinensis. The sequence goes on from NW_026943820.1 coordinate 14,829,690, forward strand.
TGGCTGTGTGGAAGGCCCACGTTGTTACTAATGCCTGACATGTGGTATAAAGCACACATAATTTCTGTAGGGATGAGATACACAGACACTATAAATGTCACTAAAACGGTTACAAAACCCATTCCCAAAATAATATTTTTATTGGAAGCTCTAACATTTTAGAAACAGGGCTAGATTTTGGTTCTGCAGGACACTTTATCCTGAAGGATTCGAAACCTTGCTATTTTATTGAAATGTTATTGTTTTATTTGTGACCTTTCAAATACTATTATACTGCAAAAGGAGATAAATTGTTATCATAATGTAAACTTTGTTGTGCCTTAGTTATTGAAAAAGGAAAATAATTAAAAGTAATTTAATATTTGTAACTACTGTATTTACTTCTAAGTGCTGGATGAAACCTATGGCCCCATCCAAATACTACATTAAATTGCATTATATGAGTCTAGACTGGAGCTGCTGGTGGCACAATGGGTTAAACCCTTTGCCGGCAGGACTACTAACCTGAAGGTTGGGTTGCTGACCTGAAGGTTGCCAGCTCGAATCCGGGGAGAGTGTGGATGAGCTCCCTCTGTCAGCTCCAGCTCCCCATGCGGGGACATGAGAGAAGCCTCCCACAAGGATGGTAAAAACATCAAAACATCTGGGCATCCCCTGAGTAACGTCCTTGCAGGCAGCCAATTCTCTCACTCCAGAAGCGAAGCAGTTGCAGTTTCTCAAGTCACAAAAAAGGTCTACACTAACCATATAATGCAGTTTCAAACTACATTTTGTAGTAGAGTAGATAGGATCTATATGTTTGTTCATCCTAAATTTCCATGGCCCATATCAGATACACATCAGTCCATAATAATTGTCTTAATGTTATTTGCTCCTTCTCTCTTGCCCACTCCTCAAAAAAGCTTAGCATGGTTTTTGTTACAGCTAGAAAATGACTACAATTTGTTGATTGAGCATTATTAACAGAAGTTAGCCATCTATCATTTTCCCCCTCATTATTAATATCGCCCACAAATGCTTGATGAAGATGTCGTCAATACGGTTAATGTATCCCTTTTCTCTGATGATTTTGGTAGCAATTCATTTTCAGTGGTCACAACATCAGAGATTCTGTTACTGTAAATCTGTCATTTCTCATGTGTGCATTTCTTACTTTCCATTGCAACGTCAGCAATGTGGGGTTCAGGGATTTCGTTGTAGGCACACAAGAGTGAACACTGCTCACAAAGTTAGTAAAGAGTGATGCCCACTTATCTAAGTATTATTCATAATGTTGATCTGAATTCTGTGAAAAGTTTGGGACTGAAAACTTGGGGGAAGTGTAATGACGCATTCCATGGGTACATTTACACTGTAGAATTAATACAGTTCAACACCACTTGAACTGCCATGGCTCAGTGCTACAGAATCATAGGATTGTAATCCCAACCAATTAGGAAGCATCTTGAGAAAACAGTACTGTGGTATCATGATCCAATATAGCTTTGTACAGTGGTATCATGAAACAATACAGCTTTGTACAATGGTATTATGATTCAATATAGCTTTGTACAGTGGTGTCGTGATCCAATATAACTTTGTACAGTACTATCATGATGCAATATAGCTTTGTTCAGTACTATCATGATGTAATATAGCTTTGTACAATGCTATCATGATGCAATATAGCTTTGTACAGTACAATCATGATGCAATATAGCTTTGTACAGTACAATCATGATGTAATATAGCTTTGTACAATGGTATCATGATACAATATAGCTTTGTACAGTTATATCATTACATAATATAGCTTTGTGCAGTGGTATCATGATACAATATAGCTTTGGCTTAATGTTGGGAAGAATGAGGATTTTGCAAAATATAACTTGAATGATAACATTCAAGTTATATTTACATTTTGCAAAATATAACTTGAATGATAACATTCAAGTTATATTTTGCAAAATGTACCAAAGTTTGCAAACTTGTCAGAGACTCTGCTTCAGAGGAAGGCAGTGGCAATATCTCACCAAGAAAATCGTAGGAAAGAGTCTTCATTTTGGATAATAACAAGAAATACAGTTTAACCCTTCCTCCGGTATATGCAGATTTCATCTCCATGGATTCTACCATTCACAGCTTGAAAACGCTCCACAAAAAGTAAAAAAAAAACCCTCAGTTTTGCCATTTGATATAAGAAACAGCATATTGTTATGCCATTGTATATAATGGGACTTGAGCATCCATATGTTTTGGTATCCATATGGAGAGGGAAATCTGGAACCAAATCCCCGTGGATACCATGGGTCCATCTTACTCATTTTTGGGTAGTATCAAAAAGAAAAGAGCTCTGATCCAACATCAGTTGATTGACCAATTTTGTTTTATACTAGTGGGCTTTTTAAAGAGTAAGTGTAACAACCCATTGGCATAATTTGGGAACTGATTACGAAGGTTAGCCACTAGGAGTGTGCAAATCTTCACTTTTAAATCATAAGTCATATGTAATTCATATGAATATACAAACATATTGCAAAATTCTTAAGCAAAAACTTAAGAATCAAAACTCACCCAATACTTTGTTGTTTGAATTCTGTAATGCTCAGAAATCACTTTCATTTTTAGCGCAAGCAAGGTGAAGCCAAAAAGGCTGCTATTCCTCTATAAATTCACCATGGGGAGAGGACAGCAGCAGGGTGGGATGAGCTGAGTGAGCTGGGAAAGAGACAGCAAGAGCACAGAATTCTGGGAAATGTAGTTTGGGAAGGCAAGGAGCCCTATGACAGAATTCAAAAGGCCCTACCCTAAAATTCTGCTCAGCATCAGAAAGCCCCAATAGGGGAGAGATTTGTCTCTCCTAGCCACAGCCAGAGCAGAGTTCCAATAAATTGTTGAATCTGCAAAGTGGAAGACTGACTGTGATTGATAACATTAATACTAGTAAGTAAATGTCATAGACAGAACGCCACCAAATAGAGTACAACACAGTTTATTAAAGTTACAGAACTAAAAAATGCCTGTAGGAAGCAAAGGACTAGGCAAACACTTGTCTTCAGTGTGAAAAGTAACAGAAACAGCTCCGTTTGAATTAAAACGGTTCGAAAGGATAAACCGGATTAAACAGGAGTTTAATCCGGATTAAAGCAAAAGTGCTTACTTCAGCCTGACAATTTAAACAAACAAAAGTTGGTAAACAGAGGTCAAAATGAACACAAAAACGGGCAGCAAATTCCTCTCTGATACTCAAAAGCTACAGATGAGTAACTCAGGCTTTTTACTCCTCCGTGCAACGAGCGAAATCCGGGTCCAGGCACATCAATCAGGGTAACGGCGGTCAGCAGGGTCCCAATCCAGTCCAAGGTCGAAAGCCAAGTGCAGACGTCTAAAGTTCCACAAGTTCCACCGATAGCCACAGAAGGGATAGTCCAAGGTCGTAGTCAGTCAGTCAGTCCAGCGTCAATCCAGAGTAGGTAATTAATGTCCGTCAAAAAGACGACGGAGGTCCAAGCTATCAAGATTAAACACAAGTTGCACAGAAAAACCCCACACAGTTCCTCCCGCCGTCTATGCCCAGTGTCCTTGGTAACTTACGTATCCAGCAATGAATCACACCCGTCTTCAGGAAGTTCCCCAACAAGAGCCCAAGCGTTCGTCCAGATTACCTTGCCCAACGCAATTAGCCATTGATCCTAAACCCCATTTTATCCAGTTCATAACTCCTCATCGCTGTCAGCTGCTATCCTAATTCCAGGTGCCTCCTCATCATCATCCTCATCAGAGCTAAAACACCTTTGACTACGCCCCACAGCATCCCCAGCTGTGGATCCCGCTCCATCCCTCCAGCCCGTCCATGGGTCTGATCCTGCAACCCGCCAATCGCCTCCCATGCTATCATTGCCGGTGACACCCAAATCCTCCCTCACACGAGTCCACTCCATGTCATCCTCCTCTGAGCTAACCATCTCTTCCTCCATTCCCTCGGTAAAACCCTCAAATGAGTCTTCATCTGTTGGTTCTGCAAATAAGTCCCGGAGCCGTTTCCTTTCACGCTCCTCAAAAGAGTCTGACTCTCGAGGAGTCTTATGACCCCGTCTCCTAGTACCGGAGCCAGAAGGCTCAACCATAACACTATCCCCTCTCACAAAGGCCTCCTCCTCCAAAGGTGGGGACACAGCAGTGACCTCCTCGGCTACAGCGTTACGACGCCCAGAAGTATCCAACTTCAATAAAGAGCGATGAAAGACGGGGTGGATCTTAAAAGAAGGTGGCAAGCGCAATCGAAACGCCACAGAAGAAATCTTCTTAACAATAGGGAAAGGTCCCAAATACCGTGGCGCAAACTTTCCCCCAGTATGTTTAATATATTTAGAGGATAACCAAACCAGATCCCCTTCATCTAACTCCTCCCCTGCTTGTCTATGGCGATCTGCTTGAGTCTTCTGCGCTGCCTTAGCTTCTAATAACAACCGACGAGCAACATCATGTAAGGCAGCCATTTCAGAGGAGCGGTACACCGGATCAGGGGAAACCACATTGGTCGACGGCGCCACCCCTCCCCGCGGATGGAAGCCATAAGTTAACTCAAATGGTGTGTGTTGACTAGACGTATGCACAGCGTTATTATAAGCAAACTCAGCCACCGACAACCATTTTACCCAAGCACTCGGTTGTTCTAGACAAAAACAACGCAAATACTGCTCCAACAACCCATTAACTCTCTCAGATTGTCCATCCGTTTGTGGATGAAAAGCAGAGGAGACATTCAACTTGGTTCCCAAACACTCATGGAAATGCCTCCAAAAACGAGACACAAACTGAGGAGCTCTGTCAGAGATAATAACCTCAGGAGCCCCATGCAAACGGAAAATATGCTTGGTAAAAAGTAAAGCCAATGTAGGATCCGCTGGAATCGTTGAACAAGGTATAAAATGAGCCATTTTAGAAAATAGATCCACCACCACCCAAATACATGTATAACCCCCTGACCTAGGCAAGTCAGAAATGAAATCCATAGAAATAATCTGCCAGGGTCTCTCAGGAACAGGCAATGAAGATAATAATCCCCTAGGGCGCCCGACAGGCGTCTTGCTCTGCTGACATACTGCACAGCTATCACAATAACGGAGAATGTCCTGTCGCATTTTAGGCCACCAATAATTTCTGGTAATAAGTTGTACAGTCTTAAACCTACCAAAATGCCCAGCCATCGGTTCATCATGATGTGCCCTAATGACTTCCAACCTGAGTGCACCCGCCGGTACATAAACTTGTCCATTACGTACCAATACCCCCTCCTGGTCCTGTAAATGAGGCAGCACAGTACGAGTCCCTACCGAAAGCAATATGAGTTGCTCTTGAGTCCAGTTGTCGTTCTTTTGAGCCTCTAGAATTTGAGTGTGTAAACCAGCCTCGTTTTCTACCACGCATAAAGAAGCAGTAGGCAATATTGTCTGACGCACTGTTTGCTCGCAAGTTTTAAACTCAGGTTTACGAGATAATGCATCCGCCCGTAGATTTACCTTCCCTTCCACAAACTGAACCTTAAAGTTGAACCTAGAGAAAAACAAGGCCCATCGAATCTGGCGTTGATTCAATTTCTTGGCAGTTTGTAAATGTTCTAAGTTCTTGTGGTCAGATCTGACCACAATTTGATGACGTGCGCCCTCTAACCAGTGCCGCCACACCTCAAAAGCCACCTTTATAGCCAACAATTCCTTTTCCCAGATGGTGTAATTTTGTTCAAAAGGTGTTAGTTGTCTGGAGTAGAATCCACAGGGACGCAAGGTCCCTGATGAATCCCTTTGAGATAATACAGCCCCCAACGCATAACTAGAAGCGTCTGCTTCTACTATGAATGGTTTATCGATGTCTGGATGTATTAGTATATTATCAGCTTGGAAACTAGATTTCAACTGTATAAACGCATCGTGAGCCTCCCGTCCCCACACAAACGGTTGCTTCTTACGTAAGAGTTGTGTTAAAGGTACAGTAAGTTTAGCAAAGTTTGGAATAAACTCCCGATAGTAATTAGCAAACCCCAAGAATCGCTGTACATCTTTTTTAGACTTGAGTTCTTGCCAAGAGTTGACTGAGTCAACTTTGTGCGGGTCCATTTTTAGTTCCTTTCCCGAAACTACATGTCCCAGGAACTCAACCTCAGACACGTGAAATACACATTTGGAGGCCTTAGCAAAAAGCCCATTATCTCGTAAACGTTGTAACACCTGCCTTACATGCTGCTGATGTTCCTTTTCATCCTTAGAGAAAATTAATATATCGTCCAAATAAACCACTACAAATTGATCAATTAAATCTCTAAATACATCATTTATGAATCTTTGAAAGACAGCAGGTGCATTGCATAATCCGAAAGGCATCACACGGAACTCGTGACATCCGAAGCACGTGTTAAATGCCGTCTTCCATTCGTCACCTTCCCGTATTCTAATCAAGTTATACGCCCCCCATAGATCAAGTTTAGTAAAGATCTTAGCCCCTTGCACTCTCGATAGTAATTCCAAAATCAAAGGTAGCGGATATCTATCACGAATGGTGTGCTTGTTAAGAACCTGATAGTCGCATACTAGTCTAAGCTCCCCTGTCTTTTTAGCCACAAAGAACACAGGTGCAGCAGTTGGAGAGCTAGATGGGCGAATAAACCCTTTGGCTAGGTTCTCGTCAAGAAATTCTCTCAAGGCTTGTCTTTCTGGTACCGTTAGAGTGTACAACCTTCCTGCTGGTAACTTAGCGCCTTCTACCAATCTAATCGCACAATCGTATGGTCTATGAGGTGGCAACTTATCCGCTTCCCTCTTACAAAACACATCTTGAAATTCCCTATATTCAGTAGGTACACCCTCCATGTCAATCTGAGAAGAATTTAAAGCAAAACATCCCTGCCTTTTAAAAGCTATAGTACGCTTCACCCAATCCACTTGAGGATTTACTAAAGTTAACCAATCCATTCCCAGGATTACATTGTATCTTGGTAACCGTGTAATGTCCCATACAAATTCTCCAGTTACTCCTTGTACCTCCCACGTTATTTCTGAGGTTTCACGATTAACCACCCCAGACTCCAGTAGTTTCCCGTCCGCTCCTTCCACCCATATATCGCATGCTTTACGTACTGTAGGAAGCCTATGTTTCCTTGCAAACCCAACATCCACATACGAGACCGTAGCCCCTGAGTCCAGCAGTGCCAGAGTAGAAGCAAGTTCTTTTCCCCCAACAGATAAAGAAATGGGTACAAAAACATGTTTCTTCCCCTCAAGTGACTGCTTTATAAGCCCTAATGCGTTGGACTCACGTCGCACTAGGGCTGACCTTTTCCCGAAAGCTGAGAAGGCTTAACGTTACAATTCCTAGCAAAATGCCCAGCAGTCCCGCAATATAAACATAATCCCAATTGCCTTCTACGGTCTTTTTCCGCCGTTGACAATTTTCTAAACACCCCAAGTTCCATAGCCTCCTCCCCCTTTGCCACAGGTGCCCTAGGCGCAGATACAGATGGTGCATACATAGCCCTAGACTGTTTACGAGATTCAAACCGGGCGTCCAAATGCAAAACCTTAGCCACCAAAGCGTCCCAGTTTACTGCCGGCTCTAATCGCGCCAGTTCATCTTGGAGATAATCATTCAAACCAGCAATAAACAAAAGCATAAACGCGTTCTCTCCCCAGTCTAATTGATGACGAAAAGAGTTAAACTTATTTAAATAGTCCAAAACAGACCCTTTTCCCTGTTTTAACCGATAAAGAGCCCAGCTAGCATTTTCCATACGGAGGGGATCCCCAAAAGTGTCTGATAATAATTTCTTGAAATCATCTAAATTGTCCTTGACTGGGTCATTTCCCAGAATCAAATTAGTTGCCCATTGTCCCGCAGGACCGGTCAATAGACTCAAAATAAATGCCACCTTGCTGGTGTCCGTAGGAAAAGCTTGTGCGCTAATCTGAGAAAAATAAAGTTCAATTTGTGCCAAAAAAGTGGGCAATTTGTTTCGAGACCCATCAAAACGTTCAGGAGTCATTACATGTCCTTTAGCTGGCTGTGCTGCTTGTGCAGCGTAAAATGCAGCCTGCAGCTGGTCAAAACGGGCCTTAAGTTCCTCCATCGTCTTCTTGACGTGGATACCTCACTAGGAAAACTTTCTTTTCGGGCGTTGGGCAATCTGTCATAGACAGAACACCACCAAATAGAGTACAACACAGTTTATTAAAGTTACAGAACTAAAAAATGCCCGTAGGAAGCAAAGGACTAGGCAAACACTTGTCTTCAGTGTGAAAAGTAACAGAAACAGCTCCGTTTGAATTAAAACGGTTCGAAAGGATAAACCGGATTAAACAGGAGTTTAATCCGGATTAAAGCAAAAGTGCTTACTTCAGCCTGACAATTTAAACAAACAAAAGTTGGTAAACAGAGGTCAAAATGAACACAAAAACGGGCAGCAGATTCCTCTCTGATACTCAAAAGCTACAGATGAGTAACTCAGGCTGTTTACTCCTCCGTGCAACGAGCGAAATCCGGGTCCAGGCACATCAATTAGGGTAACGGCGGTCAGCAGGTGTGATGACTCATGGGCCTTGTAGTCCCGCTCATGACATTGTGATGCCTGATGAAGAAGAAAACTTGGGTTTTTTACCTTCCCAGTCAGAACTGGATTCTTCCCAGCCAGATCTGGGAACCTTGCACCTGCAAGAGAGTTGTGTTCCAGAAGTATGTCAAACAAACCCTGAGCCTACATCTCCTGTGTTTTCTCGCCATGAGTTTTGTAAACAACAGAGAGGTTTGGAAGCGGCCTCGCGCAGGAGTGCTAGAATAGCTGCTAAGAATTCAGCCAATTAAGCCTGCTTTCCATGAGAATCTTTAAGGAGTCAAACATCTGGTCTCAGAGATTAGCTTTCGTTTCTGGTTCCCAGAGAACTGCTCTCGGCGGGAAAGTTAGACTCTATATAGGTGTTTTACCCGCGAAGTGACTTCGCGGAGTCAATTCGTCAGCCTCCGGAGCGAGTTGTGTCTGGACAGCGCGCTCCGTTCCAAGCCTCGTTCCTGTTCAAGCCTTGTCCTTGTTCTCAAGCCTTCGCTCCTGTTTCCCAGCCTTGTTTACCTTCGGACCTTGCCTCGCCTTCCAGGACTAAACCTTGCCTTGTTTCACGGATTTTACCAAGTAATTCCACGGACCTTGTTCTTGTTCCTCGTTACCTTGTGCCACGATTCAAGCCTTGTTTTCAAGTATCAAGTTAATTCCTAGCCTTGCTCAAGTTCATGGACTAAAGGACCTTGTCATCTCCCCTCACTTTGCCTGGCAAAGTGAGTGTTTCGGTTACTGGATTACAACTTTGGACCTTAATATTTCATATTGGACATTGTTTCTTTGGACTAATTTTGACCTTTCCTGAAAGGTCTGTTTCTGGACTAACTTTTACACTTGTTTTTACCAACTTTATATACTCCTTCAATAAAGTTAGTAGATAGATTCTGGCCTCTGTGTATGGTTATTGGTGCCTTGCAGCCTGGGTTCTGACAGCAGGGTCCCAATCCAGTCCAAGGTCGAAAGCCAAGTGCAGACGTCTAAAGTTCCACAAGTTCCACCGATAGCCACAGAAGGGATAGTCCAAGGTCGTAGTCAGTCAGTCAGTCCAGCGTCAATCCAGAGTAGGTAATTAATGTCCGTCAAAAAGACGACGGAGGTCCAAGCTATCAAGATTAAACACAAGTTGCACAGAAAAACCCCACACAGTTCCTCCCGCCGTCTATGCCCAGTGTCCTTGGTAACTTACGTATCCAGCAACGAATCACACCCGTCTTCAGGAAGTTCCCCAACAAGAGCCCAAGCGTTCGTCCAGATTACCTTGCCCAACGCAATTAGCCATTGATCCTAAACCCCATTTTATCCAGTTCATAACTCCTCATCGCTGTCAGCTGCTATCCTAATTCCAGGTGCCTCTTCATCATCATCCTCATCAGAGCTAAAACACCTTTGACTACGCCCCACAGCATCCCCAGCTGTGGATCCCGTTCCATCCCTCCAGCCCGTCCATGGGTCTGATCCTGCAACCCGCCAATCGCCTCCCATGCTATCATTGCCGGTAACACCCAAATCCTCCCTCACACGAGTCCACTCCATGTCATCCTCCTCTGAGCTAACCATCTCTTCCTCCATTCCCTCGGTAAAACCCTCAAATGAGTCTTCATCTGTTGGTTCTGCAAATAAGTCCCGGAGCTGTTTCCTTTCACGCTCCTCAAAAGAGTCTGACTCTCGAGGAGTCTTATGACCCTGTCTCCTAGTACCGGAGCCAGAAGGCTCAACCATAACAGTAAATCTGTGCTGGGCTGGGAAGAAATCCCTAAATTGAAGTTCTATTGGTTAAAGACATTCAATAAAATAATAGTAACTCAGGGCAGCTAACATGGGGCCAAGCCTGGGTAATTACAATAGAACGAAATAAAATACATACATAATATATATAATCAGCAGATAAAAATACATCAAGATAAAAACACAATTATACACAGAAACATAGTAAAATAATAAAATGGTGAAAATAGCATAGGTTAAAGGTAAAGGTTTCCCCTGACGTTAAGTCCAGTCGTGACTCTGGGGGTTGGTGCTCATCTTCATTTCTAAGCCGAAGAGCCGGCATTGTCCATAGACACTTCTAGGTCATGTGGCTGGCATGACTGCATGGAGCGCCGTTACCTTCCTGCTGGAGCGGTACCTCTTGATCTACTCACATTTGCATGTTTTTGAACTGCTAGGTCGGCAGGAGCTGGGGCTAACAGTGGCCGCTCATTCCGCTCCCGGAATTTGAACCTGGGACCTTTTGGTCCGCAAGTTCAGCAGCTCAGTGCTTTAACACACATAATTTAAAACCAGAACAGGAGTTTATGAGAACAAATTGGGCCAAAGTGCGAGGCGTTTATATTGTAATCCCGATGGGTGAGGAAGATGGATAAAGTGCTCAGTTTAGTAGGAGACTTGGGATGGGATAAACAATGACACTTTTTTCCAACTGATGGAACAGAATAAATAGCTGCTGTGGCTTTTATTTAAAAAGTTTTTATCAAAAAAAATTAAAATCCCAAAAATCAGTATATGTATGAATATTTGTGAAACTTGAGGGAAATACTCCCCTGTTATCTTGCGTCATATAGAAAATTCTTGTAGTTTTTTTTAAAGTTTGTAAAAACTGAAAATTCCCCAATTATTCATGGATAGGTGAAATATTCTGAAACTTGATGGGCTAACAGTGGTAAATGTGTTCTATAATCGTAGCAAGTTTCATGCCGATAGTTCAAATAATGAGGGAGATAGGAGCCCCTGAAGTTTCCCCATTGGCACAATTACTTAACAAAAAGTAGTAAGAAAGTAGTTAACTCGTTATTGTTACGATACGGACCCTGTTCAATTTCATAAATACTTTAGAAAAAAAATTCCCTATCCCCCAATTTTGTAATGTGTATTGAAAAATGTTTTCATTGGTCGCATAGGCCTACTAGCCACTCCATGGCCCAAAGTAAATGTTTTCTTTCTCCGCACCCCAAGTCACAGAATATGTCCTTGATGTGTTCTCCTCTCTCAGCATTTCCCTTTGAAGCATAGTGTAGTCACCTTGGAAAAACAGAGCAAAAAGGTCTCTTCATAAAGAAAAAAAATTAATTGCCCTTTTCATAAAACATTTAATACACAGCAATACACTAAACCTCCAAAGACATGGGTTACTGGCTTTGCTGTAAATTCCTTGCTTATAACCCAGTGATGAAACTGGCAAGCATAGCAATATATAGGTTTTACATTTAGGGGCCTTTTAAAGGAACATAAACCATACATCTATGCCAAGTGTTGCCTGTGGCATGTTTCAGTTATATAGTCAGCTTTTTTTCTTTTTCTTTTCTTTTTTAAATAACATCTATAAATGGGCAGTAGTCATCTACTTTCTGCAAGTGTTTCATCACCCTTTGCTGTAGCAATCCATATCGCAGCAATAAAAAACAGTTCTCCAAAGGTAATTCTGACCCTCAGCTCTTCCAAATGGCACATCCATCAATCTTTTAAAGGCACTTAATGATGATTTTTACAATCCTGTCACATACGTCTTCTTTGGGATGCCCCGCAATTTTCATTTTGATCAGAAATGGGAATGAAATTGTTGTCAAACAATCGGTCCCCTCTCTAAAAATAAACTTAATACAAGACAATTATGAAATCTATATATTTTATTACTCCATACAAATCCAAAAGAGATCATGTCTACTACAGCCCACCCAAACTCAGACATTCTGGAGGAGATGAAGTAACCATTCACTTAGGCCTTATCTACATTACCATGTAAAACCCAGATTATCTGCTTTGAAATGGGTTATATGACAGTATAGGTTCATATAATCCAGTTCAAAACAGATAACCTGGATGGCAGTGTAGATAGGGCCGAAGATCAGGATGCCTTGGGGAAAATAGAAGCCAAGTGTTTGCTTAAGCCAGGGGTCCCCAAACTTTTGAAGCAGAGGGCCGGAAGCGGGGGGGTGGGGTGACTATGCTCTCCCGAGAAAGCTTCTCTCTTAGGGCAGCTCCTATACCGAACATCTCTGGCATCGAAAGTGTTGGTCTGGTGTGGGATTCTCCCAGAGCCGGTCCAACAATGAGGCGAACTAAGCGGTCGCTTCGGGCGCAAAACATACGGGGGCGCAGTCAAGACTGCTTTTTCTGTTGATTTGTTGTAAAACATGATGTCTTGGTGCTTAATTTGTAAAATCTTAATGTAATTTGATGTTTAATAGGCTTTTCTTTAATCCCTCCTTATTATCCAACATTATTATCCAACATTATTTATTTTTCAGTGATTGGTTTTGGGGGGGGGGGGGCGCCAAAATTCTGTTTGCCTACACTTGAAAAATACCTAGGGCCGGCTCTGGATTCTCCTGAGAGTATAGCCTTCCTGCTGGTGTACCGTGCGCCCAGCACACCAGCAGACAGCCTACCCCAGCTGCTTGAGACGGTGTCGGAGTGGTCCCTAAGGTTTCCCAGACTCATTGTCTTGGGAGATTTCAACGTCCACGCTGATGCGGACTCTTGTTCATTAGCGGCTACAGACCTAGTGTTCACCATGGAGACACTAGGACTCTCGCTTTGTAGTACTGGGCCTACGCATCAGGCGGGACACACACTAGATCTGATCTTCAGCGCAGGAATTCAAGTGACCCAAGTCTCTACTATAGAGGTTCCATGGTCTGATCACTGTGCCCTAAGAGTCCAGTTGGAGCATGCCTTCCCACCCAACAAGGGCGCCAAGCTGATCTGGGCTCGCCCAAGGAATCTTATGGAACCCAGGAGGTTCCAGAACGCTCTGAGAGATCTGGAGCCAGTCACCGACTCGATCGATGCACAGGTGGACTCATGGAACACCAGGCTATCCAATGCACTCGATGAGATCGCCCCTAGACGCCCTCTCCAACCCCACAGAAACCGGTCTCCTTGGTTCACCGAGGAACTTCGACTGATGAAGCGAGAAAAGAGACGGCTAGAGAGCGTGTGGCGAGAACTCCGTGACGGAGTATCGAGATCCGCCTATAGGGCTTTCATGGAGTCCAAACATGCTATCATTGAAGCTAAGCGAGCATATTACGCCTCTCTGATAGTGTCTGCCAGCTCACGCCCAGCAAAATTGTTTAAAATTATTCGATCTTTAACAACGGTCCCTATCGTCCCAAAAAGTGATGATCAGGCCCTTTCAGCCGAGGCTTTTCAGAGCTATTTTACCAACAAGATCTCGCTACTACACCGGGACCTCCGCCACAATCGACACAGTTGGGACGCCGTGGCCACTTGCTGGGCCCACCCTCGACCAGTTCATCCCACTGGACGCAGAGGCTCTCGATAGGCTCATAGCTGCAGCTAGACCGACCACTTGCTCCCTCGATCCGTGTCCCTCATCGTTGGTGAAATCCTGCCTGGAGGGATTACGTGACCCGCTGCTGAAGATAATAAACAGCTCCCTTGAGCAAGGAGTCTTTCCAGAGGGATTAAAAGAGGCGGTGGTCTCTCCTCTGCTGAAAAAACCAGATTTAGATCGTTCGGTTCCCTCCAGCTACCGCCCAGTTTCGAATCTTTCATTTCTGGGCAAGGTGATTGAGAGGGCAGTAGCGGTGCAGCTGCAGCAGTTCCTAGATGACACAGCCGGACTGGATCCTTTCCAGTCCGGCTTCTGTGTGGGGCATGGGACAGAGACTGTATTGGTTTCCATCACGGATCATCTCCGATGCCAGCTTGACCAGGGCGGGTCGGTGCTGCTTGATCTCACAGCAGCATTTGACACAGTTGATCACAATCTTCTGACCCACCGCCTTGCCGTTGCTGGAGTTAGGGGGACAGCTCTAAATTGGCTGGCCTCCTTTCTTCACAACCATGGACAGCGAGTGGAGAGGGGAGGCCTGGTCTCTGAGAGGTCCCCTCTACATTGTGGGGTTCCTCAGGGGGCCATTCTCTCCCCTCTGTTGTTTAACATCTATATGCGACCACTTGCTCAGCTGGTCCGAGATTTCGGGCTCGAGTGTTATCAATATGCTGACGACACTCAGCTTGTGTCTGTACCCGACAGTTTTCATCAGTGCCTTGAGGCCATTATTGGATGGTTGCGTTCCAGTAGGTTGATGGTGAATCCAGCAAAGACGGAGATCCTATGGCTGGGCTGACCGGGCAGTGGGGATATCCAGTTGCCAACCCTGGTTGGCGAAGTGCTACGCCTGTCTTTACTGGTAAAGAGTCTGGGAGTCCTCTTGGACCCTTCACTGACGATGGAGGCCCAGGTCTCTGCCGTTAGCAAAACCGCCTTTTTTCATCTTCGGCAGGCTAGACGGCTGGGCCCCTATCTGTCTAGGGACAACCTGGCTACGGTGATCCAGGCTACAGTCATCTCGAGACTGGATTACTGTAATGCCCTTTACATTGGCCTTCCTGTGTCGGTGATCTGGAAGCTCAAATTGGTGTAAAATGCAGCTGCCCGGCTCCTTGCGGGAGTCCCGATAAGATGCCACATAACACCAATCTTACAGCAGCTGCACTGGTTACCAATTGAGCACCGGATCACTTTCAAAGTGATGGTGCTTACCTTCAAGGCCTTACATGGTCTAGGGCCGATGTACCTGAGGGACCGCCTCACTCCCTACAAACCCCAGAGATACCTCCGTTCTGAGGACCAAAACCTGTTGGAAGTCCCCAGTTTTAAGACTTTGCATCTAACTGCAACTAGACGCAGAGCCTTTTCAGTAGTGGTGCCATCTCTCTGGAACACCTTGCCACCTGAAGTTCGTGCCTTGCGGGACTTGTTGGCCTTCCGTAGGGCATGTAAGACACACCAGTTTCGACAGGCTTTTGAGTTCTGTTGTTGATGTTTTAAAAGGTGCTTTTAGGATGTTTTAAGATGTTTTTAAAGATGTTTTTTAAAGATGTTTTTAAGATGTTTTTTAATTTGTTGATTTTAGCCGGTTCTTGTAAGCCGCTCCGAGCCCTAGGGGAGTGGCGGCATATAAGTTTGAAAAATAAATAAATAAATAAATAAAATCCTTCAGACTGTGGAGGGGCCGAATTATCCTTTGAAAAAAACAAAACAAATTCCTATGCATACTGTACATGTCTTATTTGTAGTGCAACAACAACAACAACGAAAAAACAATACAATATTTAAAAATGAAGACAATTTTAACCAACATAAACCTATCAGGATTTCAATGGAAAGTGTGGGCCTGCTACTGGCCAATGAGATAGTCAAGTTAATTAGGATTGTTGTTGTTGTGTGCCTTCAAGTCATTTCAGACTTTGGCTGAGCCTAAGTCTAAAATTAATTATTTATTTACTGCATTTATTTACTACATTTATATCCCATCCTTCTCACCCCGAAGGGGACTCAGAGCAGCTGTATGTACATACAATATATTATATTATTAGCATAACACAATATTAGCATTATATATTACTATATTGAACTATACCACTATACTATTATATAATATGTAATATATAACATATAATTAATATTATTATATGGTATTACTATTAGTATTATATTGTATAACATAATATTATCAATATTATATGTATATACAATATATTATATTATTAAAACTGATATAAAATATTATATTATAAAACTGAGGGCGGGGGCCAGGTAAATGACCTTGGAGGGCCGCATCCGGCCCCCGGGCCTTAGTTTGGGGACCCCTGGCTTAAGCCTTACCTTAATCCTCTAACACTCCAACAACTATCATGTCAGACTACACAGAGAAGCCATTGAAATCCACAAGCATGTGGACAACTTCAACAGAAAGGAGGAAACCATGAAAATGAACAAAATCTAGATACCAGTATTAAACAATTCCAAAATCAGAACAGTAAATAAGGAGCAGCACTCTGAAAACAGAAGAATTCCAGACATGAATCAATCAGGGGCAGCTAGCGACTCTGAACAAAGGATTCCCCCATGCCAGGATGTGAGGCTGGGAAGGCCATTTACTGTTATCAAAGGTTAGCATTAAAACAACATTCACACTGGCCTCCAACAGACAAGAGTCCCCCCCCACCCCAGGATCTTCCACAGATATATAAACCTTCCTTGCTTAGTTTCTCCATACCTCACAACCTCTGAGGATGCTGCCATAGATGTGGATGAAATGTCAGGAGAGAATGCTTCTGGAACATGGCCATACAGTTTGGAAAATGCACAACAACCCAGAGTTCTATTATATTAAGAATCATAGGAGTTATAGTTTATCAGTGTCTTTAGTCTTGACTACCAAAAAATACTGGTGCCTCACCAAACTACAGAATCCAGGAGTATTGAGCCATGGCAGTCAAAGTAGTATCTCACTGCATTAATGAGAGAAGCCTCCCATAGGAGGGTAAAACATCCGGGCATCCCCTGGGCAACATCTTTGCAGACAGCCAATTCACTCACACCAGAAGCAACTTGCAGTTTCTCAAGTCACTCCTGACACAAAAAACTGCATTCAATCTACACTTTATTATTATTATTATTATTATTATTATTATTATTATTATTATTATTATTATTATTATTATTATTTCCTTCTCCACATGGAGACTCAAAAGCGGCTTACATTAAAAGCATTTCAATACAGTTCAAAATCTACAAATATACATACACTAGCTTTGCCCGGCCACGCATTGCTGTGGCTTATGGGAATCATTTGTTGGCCAGGTGGAATAGCAGTGAATAGCCTTGCAGTCTCAAAGCCTGGCTGTTTTCTGGAGTAGCTGGAGTAGCACCAGCTTCAAAGCCTGCCTGCTTCCTGCCTGGGGGAATCCTTTGTTGGAAGGTGTTAACTGGCCCTGATTGTTTCCTTTCTGGAATTCCCGATTTCCCAGCTTTCAGAGTGTTGCTCTTTATTTACTGTCCTGGTTTTAGATATTATATTGTTCTGTATTATTAGACCACAGTAATTATTTCATATTATATTTATAATCTTATATTTTCTGCTTAGAACTGGATTATACGAGGCCCCTTCTACACAGCTGTATAAAATCCACACTGAACTGGATTATATGGCAGTGTGGACTCAAAATAATCCAGTTCAAAGCAGATACTGTGGATTATCTGCCTTGGCATTCTGGGTAATATAGCTGTGTGGAAGGGCCTTGAGTCTACACTGCCATATAATCCAGTTCAAATTGGATAATCTGTATTTTATAGGCAGTGTGGAACAGGCCGAAGTGCATTCTGCCTGTGCCCTGGGCGCGATTTTGGCTGAGGGAGTTGTTAGGATACGAAAGAGGCGGGGCCTAAAGGCAGCAGAGCCTACCTTTCTAACTGGCAGTTAGGGGGGGAAGGCTCCTCCTCATCCTCTGTAATTGGACTATTTTTCTAGGTTTTTTATTGAAAGACATAGACTGGATGACTATGTCTTTTGTGGCCAAATTAGGTGTGATTCGGTTCAGTGGTTTTATTGTTTACTCCATAGTAAAATGCCACATTACATATATATATATATACAGAATTAAAAGTTGTAATAGCACTAGCATTGGCACTAACTGGTCCTCCAAGGGAGACTTGGCACTAAGACTTGGCTGCCATTTATTTTCCGGGCCCAATTCAAGGTGCAGGGTTATCACCTACAAAGCCCTAAACGGTTTGGGACCCACCTACCTTAGAGACCGCATCTCCCTCTATGAACCCACACGTTCTCTTCGCTCGTCGGGGGAGGCCCTCCTCTCGCTCCCACCACCCTCACAGTCACGGTTGGTGGGGACGAGAGAGAGGACCTTCTCCGTCGTGGCCCCCCGGCTTTGGAACTCTCTACCTAGAGAGATCAGGCAGGCCCCTACCCTCCTCTCCTTCCGGAAGAGCTTAAAAACCTGGCTCTTCCAAAAGGCCTTCAATGTTTAGTTGTTGCTGGATTGATCTATTTGTCCATTCCATAATAGTCCCATTGTTGTTGTCTTGCCATTTTATACCGCACTTTATTGTCCATTCAACTGTGAAATTTCCTTTTCCCATTTCGTAACACTCTGCACTTCGCCTGGGATCTACGAATTAGTCTCCTGTTTTTAACACTGTATCCTGCTTGTTGATTTTAATGATTGTTTTTATTGATGTTGATGTTTTTTACTGGGATAATTGTTTTATTGCTTTGTTACTGTTATTTGTTTGTTTTATCGGGCCAGGCCCCATGTAAGCCGCCCCGAGTCCCTTTGGGGAGATGGGGCGGGGTATAAAAATAAAGTTATTATTATTATATTATAAGTAGGCCCCGAGGGAGACTTCCATAACTGGGGTGCCACAGCAAAGAAGGACCTCACCCATGTCCCTCCACAGTGTATTGCCCCCAATAGTGAGACACAAATAGATCATGAGGACATGCAGACCTTTGACCAGCACTCCATTGCTTCACTATATGCATGGTATACCCATCAAGGAAGCATGCATATGAACTAGCACTGAAGTCCATCAAGACTTTAGCAAACCCAAATTAGCAAAGGCCCGGTTTTGTAACTTTATAGCTGTTGTTTGTGGTTGAAATCCTGAGATGACATTTCTTTTTATCAGCTGTCCTGATGTAGCTTGGCAATGCATGAAATAGCTTAAAGCCATCAAAGCACTTTACAATTCATTTTACATTTATTTACTTAGTTAAAAAATATATAAAACCCCTTTTCCCTCTAAGCTCAGCCTCCTGCGTTGCCTCCCGAACTTCTTAGCAAACCGTGAAAGATGGGCTGAGGAATATTAAGCTATGATTTGAACGGCTACCCTGACTGGCGATCTGAATGTTTGCATTTTAATTTTTAATAACTCCAGTAATAGTTTGCATCCCGAGAAGAAACTAGAAGAATAATAAAATCTTGACGACCTCATTACAAATGAGCTGCGGCTCTTGACTTTTTAGCAGAACTCAACCCGGATTCTTGGAACTGTATATTCAAGCTGGAACGAGGTTGGAAAGGGGTGGCCAGGTTGACTATCCTGCTACAGAAAAGATGTAACATATCAGAAATGGTTTGTAATGTGAGAAACTCGAGGTCAAGAGTGGTTCAGTGGTTCTCAACCTGTGGGACATCAGATGTTTTGGCCTTCAACTCCTAGAAGTCCAAACAGCTGGGAAACTAGCTGGGATTTTTGGGAGTTGTAGGCCAAAACACCCATAGTATGAAAACCATTGGCTCATGGGCTGGTACTGCTTGGGATATGTCATGGTTTGCAAAAGGCACTGTGCTGTGTGTGTTAATTGGAAAATGAAGTGCATGAAGCTGATTGGCTGAGCCTGCAAAGACCTGGGGATTGATTCGATACTGTTTCTCTTCTGCTGCTGCAGAACCAGTTTGGACAAGTTTTCAGAGCAGTGTGTACTCAGGAGAGGCCTTGCTATTTTGAGGCCTATTTGCTGCTGAGAAAAGAGGGGAAAGAACCAGGACTGTATTCTTCTCTGAAGCAGATGTGGACTGAGAAAGGACTATTTATGACTGTAGAACTTCTGTAAGTGATCAGAGGGACCATTGTAAATACTACTGTTTTTGATCTCTTGGAATCAGTAAAGTTCCTGTATTTTTGTTCAGCAAACCTAAGTGGCATGTAATTGTTCTGCGGGTAACTCTGGACCGCGGACACACGTAAGAGATTCCATTTATCATCTTCAATCCGTAACACACTGGCTATAGCTGGTACTGCTTGGGATAGGGCAGGAGCCCTTAAACTAGTGATTGTGTCCTAAAAACATGGGTTGCAACAGTTGACTAGAGAGCAAAAACTTTATCCTGGTACATGTTTAACGAAGTTTGTGACGCACAAACAAAGGTTTTGCCATGTAATCAACTTTCCCCATGTCTTTTGGATAACAGCAATGAGGAACAGAACTGTATAAGCCAGGAACAGCACCCTGTGTTCGATGCCAAAAGTACACAATCAAACCTGTCTGGACAAATGGCCAGACAGGCAGGCTCTATGTCAATAATGACAAAGTTCTGTTTGCTTAAACAAAGCTTAAAAGTGTGTGTTCCTGTTTCATTGGACAGAAGTGGTCCTAGCCCACAAACTTTATTTGTGTGGCAGAAACTTCATTAAATATGTCGAGGGCAAAGTTTTTCTGGCCAGAACAAAGAAAGGAACTTTTGCAGTGACCCGCATATCTGCATCTTGAGTTTTTTTAAAAAAAATTGTGAAATTTCAGGCAAATGTCCTGCAACAACTGTCTTAAGAGTAAAGGTAAAGGTTTTTCCCTGACATGAAGTCTAGTCGTGTCCGACTCTGGAGGGTTGGGGCTCATTTCCATTTCCATTTTCAAAGAGCCGGCACTGTCCATAGACGCCTCCAAGGTCATGTGGCCGGCATGACTGCATGGAGCGCCGTTACCTTCCCGACGGAGCAGTACCTATTGATCTACTCACATTTGCATGTTTTCGAACTGCTAGGTTGGCAGAAGCTGGGGCTAACAGCAGGAGCTCACCCCGCTCCCTGGATTTGAGCCACTGACCTTTTGGTCAGCTCAGTGGTTTAATCTGCTGCATCACCAACAGCTATCATTGGGGTGGCAAAATACAGCAGCAAAGCATCAAGAATGGACGACAGAGGCAGAAACCCAGGTCTGTATGTGGACTTCTGAAGTTTTTACCCCTCCCTAAAACCAGTGATCTGGTGCTGTCTGAAAGCGCCTTGGGAAAGTGTGATTTGTCCAAGGTCACCAAGGGGGTTTTATGGCTAAGCAAGAATTCGAACCCTGATCTCCAGAGTTGTATTCAATACTAAAATCACAAAGCTGCTGCTTCAAACTCATACAGTTGGTCCTCCTCTTGACCTTCCACAAATGAAGCATTCATTCTTGCAAAATGCGTGAGCTATTCTCATAATGTGGCTAACTTTTTTTTTAAAAGTCGTTTTATTATAATGACACCGCGAGGATGGCACTTTGATGATCCTACAAAGTTATTTTGTTCCAAATGGAAATCATGAAGGAAATTGATTTTTATCTCTTACGTCTGAAGACACCGAAGAGCTACAAATGAACATCTCTGTGGGGACTTTTTTCTAAAAGTAATATTATGAAGTATTGATTACTCATGCATGGGATTGCCAAAATAGGGATTTTTATACTGACACATGCTAGTAAGAGCTACTAAATTATGTTTATGCTAAACCTTTGAAAAACGACAGAAGGGACGACTGGGAGATGGAAAGCGCAAAGAAAGGGTAACCTGGAGGTTTTCATAATTCAGCAGCAGTCAATATCGGATCAATGGGGTGCCTTTGCACATTCCAAAATCTCTCTAGCTGTCAACAAAAGAGAGCTGAAGCAAAGGACAACCATCTTTCATTTAATTGGAATCCAATTTTAAAAATAACAAGGCAATTCAGCCAACAACGTTGATGGGAACACAAGCACAATGAACAAATGAGAAAAGTAGACTGGCAGGCAGGTAGGTAAAAAGATTACAGGCAGATGATCGACAAATGTGTATATATGTTTTATGCACATACAAGATGAGCGTAATCTTTTGCAATGTTTATTGATGTAAAAAGCTAGTTTTCTTTCTACAAAATCAGCACACAAAAAAAGGCAAACTGAACCTGGCTCCCCATAAATAAATACATAAGATAGTGGGAATAGTGGGATAGTGAGAACTTCACCAAAGTGAAAACTCTATTATTCTCTATCTATATTGTTTTGGCCTTGTTTGGGCCGGGAGTGGGGAATCCAATAATATTCTACGAAAACTATATTGAGATGAGTGGGTTTCTTTTGCTCCTGATCTCTGGCTTCTATTTTAACCCAGGTCTGCATAACAGATAAGTATGTGCTTTCCCCTTCACCACCCTTCCCTTATCTTTTAATTAAATCAGAAAGCAATATGCATGGCACATGTGCGCATCCAGCATTGTTACCATTCTGGACATTGCACGGAGGGCAGTTCAGAAGATAGCGATTGGCCCAAATATGTGGAAGGAGATAAGAAGAATGATATGGGACCCAAACCCTTTGGTTCAAATGCTCTCCTCCCAAACCCATCTCTTGGCCCATGGAAATAAATGAGACTGTAGGCACATCTGTGATTTCACAACCACTGCGGTGTTTACTATGTGTTTTCTCCATAGATGAGTATTTTTCTTCCAAACCACTAATGATTGATGTTCAGGATCCAGAAGCAGAAAAGTTACCATCAGAGGGTTGTTGTGTGTTTTCCGGGCTGTATGGCCATGTTCCAGAAGCATTTTCTCCTGACGTTTCACCCACATCTATGGCAAGCATCCTCAGAGGTTGTGAGGTATATTGGAAAAAACTAAGCAAGGAAGGTTTATATATCTCTGGAAGGTCCCGAGTGGGAGAAGGAACTCTTGTCTGTTGGAGGCCAGTGTGAATGTTTTAACAAAATCTGGCTACCAGTATTTAAAAACTCTAAAATCAGGACAGTAAATTAGAAACAACACACTGAAAACAGAGGAATTCCAGACATGAATCAATCAGGGACAGCTAACACCTCTGAACAAAAGATTCCCCCAGGCAGGAAGAAGCCAGGATATGAATCTGGCAATGCCATTAATGCTAATCAAGGTGATTAATTAAAACATTCACACTGGCCTCCAACAGACAATAGTTCTTTCTCCCACCCTGGACCTTCCACAGATATGCCTGCCATAGATGTGGGTGAAACATCAGGAGAGAATACTTCTGGAACATGGCCATACAGCCTGGAAAACACACAACAACCCTGTGATTCCAGCCATGAAAGCCTTTGACAACACAGTTCCCATCAGATTCAGTGTGAATCCCTGTTATTTGGGCATGCCTGCTTTCAGAGCTTGCTTCCATTTTTGATTGAATTGCACTATGTCTCTTAGACCAAAACAGGGAAATGCTACCTTTCTATGTGTTGTCAAGTGCATTCATGTCCTTTCTATATGTTGTTGAAGGCTTTCATGGCCTTTCATTTACCTTTCTATGATTTTTTTTTTACTTCGGCTTCCATAAATGCTTTCCATCAGCCATGCTGAATGCGACTGATACTTCATGAAATTGCAAACATCTGGAAGGACAAAGCTTCCACATTCCCCTCTTACACATATTTCATATGGTGTTGTGAAGATCTGAGAGTCAAAAAGCAGTTATGTCAATTAAAAAGGAAGGAACAAAAAAATGAATGATAAAGCTTACTTCAATCATAAACTCTTTAAGAGCCCCTATAATCCACCTCCCTGGATCTGATACCTTCCAGATGTGTTGGACTACAAACATTATCCACAGTCAGTATAGTAGACGGAATATTTGGAGCTGCAGTTTAACACACTTGGAGGGTGTTGGCTGGGAAATATTCTTTAGCTACTGGAGGGAATTATGAAGCCTTTGGCAGCAATTGTATTGCTAATTTATTACTCACATTTATTATTTCTTATATTTGTATGCTGTTATTTCTCCAGTAAGCTCAAGGCAACAGAAAAGGCTGTCCTGCCTTACTTTATCATCAGAACAACTCTGCAAGGCAGAAAATGAATAAGTGACCTAAGTTCAGCAAGTGAGTTTCCATTTTCCAACTTCTGTCTTTCCCAGTCTGTAGGGTGAACAGGAGGAATCTCAGGGTGAAAGTGTTCGTATCTCTCCTTATGAACCGGTGCGAGCTCTAAGATATTCCGGGGAGGCCCTCCTCTCGCTCCCACCGCCATCTCAAGCATGGTTGGTGGGGACGAGGGAGAGGGCCTTCTCGGTGGTGGCTCCTTGGCTCTGGAATACTCTCCCTAGAGAAACCAGACAAGTCCCTACCTTATCCTCATTCAGGAAGGATATGAAAACCTGGTGGTTTCAGCAGACCTTCAGGTAGAGCCCTCTAGGCCTGCCGGCTATGCTCTTGCTGGCACTTCTCCACCTTCCAAGCTAATAGCTATTATAACAACTGACACACTAAGCACTTTATAGCCGACCATTTCTATACTGAATCCTGGTCAGTATGCCTGGGTTTTTGATGGAGTTGAATGTTAAACTCTGTTTTATGACTATATGTCTGATGTATTTTATATGGTTGTTTTAAATTGTTGTATGGTTTTTATTGCTGTATATTTTTGTTGCATGGAAACCTCTCTGAGTCCCTTGAGGAGATAGGTAAAGGTAAAGGTTTCCCCTGACGTTAAGTCCAGTCGTGACCGACTCTGGGGGGTTGGTGCTCATCTCCATTTCTAAGACGAAGAGCCGGCGTTGTCCATAGACACCTCCAAGGTCATGTGGCTGGCATGACTGCATGGAGCATCGTTACCTTCCCTCTGGAGCAGTACCTATTGATCTACTCACATTTGCATGTTTTCGAACTGCAAGGTTGGCAGAAGCTGGGGCTAACAGCGGGCGCTCACTCTGCTCCCGGGATTTGAACCTGGGACCAAGTTCAGCAGCTCAGTGCTTTAACACACTGTGCCACCAGGGGTCCAGAGGAGATAGGGTGGTATATAAATAAAGTATTATTATTATTATTATTATTATTATTATTATTATATTGTCAGAAAAATCTCTTTCTAAATGCTAAATTTATCATATGTGATGAGATAGTCCTGATCCAGCAATCCTAGAGCCCTTTTGTCCTCAACACATACCCATAAGTGCCACGGCACCACACTAGAGAATATTCTGAGAAAACTCTACAATGCCTTCTCTAATAGCAGCTGGGTGAAGAAGATAAGAAACTCAAAGAAATTCTCAAAACAGACTGAGAAACTTTGATTCAGCGCTGTACTATAGAACTGAATGCTCTAATACTTGGAAGATAGATCTTTGGCTGCATTGTTACCATTTTGCCATTTCCCCATGAAAGCAAAGGCTTCTTTGTCATTGCGATATTTCATAACCTTCAAGAGTCACTAAAGGAAATGCATAACGCACCCCGCCCTAGTCCCACCCGCCAAGAAACAAACTCCCCATCCCACCGCCTTGTTAAATCTGACTTCCCTTGTAGTTAATCAGTCCAAATCCAACACAGAGAAAATCCTGATACAGACTGATAACACGAAGGATTAAAAACAAAAGTCTTTTCAAGATTAGAAGTTCCTCTGGCCATAATTATGTTTCTGATTTCAACGGATAACTACCTTGGCAAGTAGAACGACCCCTGGAATGTAATATTACAAATCAGAAAGCATTTGCAAGCCTGTGAAATGTTCACACGGTCAAAATAAAAGCAATACAATTTACGGAAAACGACTCCAACATTCTAAGCGATCTGTATATTTTTCAAATAAGGCTTCTCATCAAATGCCAATCTGCTTTGAAAGTATTGATGCAGTTTTACTTGTTTGTCTTGAGGCAGGGTCAGTTCTGCATGAGGAAAGATGAGGCAACCAAGTGTGAATTTTTCACCAAATAAGTCCCAAACTGTGAAAAATTTCATCAGTCCGAGTTGCTTTTCATCAAGATTTCTCAGCACTACTAAAATGGGTTTTAATCACTGTTGGAATATTTTTGATCATTCTTTCCGTTTCTACTCTCCAATGCTGGACCATTTGTTCTTTAGATCGACACTTTTAATTACCTTAAATTAAAAGGATTTTATTTCTTTTAAATAACACAATTTGGGGAGAAATAGACTCCAAAATGCAGAAAACCATTGTGAAGAGCACGGTGATTTTTTCTCTCTCACCCAAAACATACGATTGCCCTGCAGAGGCAAAACTTGCCATAAATACAAGAATAATATAGAGGCAATCTCCAGCTTAGGAACAAGAAAAGTTCTGTAGGTTTGTTCCTAAACAAAATTTGTATCTAAGTCGGAACAAGTACATTTTAAAGTGTAACTCCAGCATAAGCTTTGGATAGCATAGGGAGGGCTTAACAACCCTGTGGTTTGTTTGTTTGTTTTGTTTTGTTTTTGTTTTTGTTTTGTTTTTTGCTGTCCATGTCCCTCTTCAGAAGATTTCACATCACTTTCTATCCATGTGAGAATTAGATTTTGGAAAATTTGGCTTGTTGTGAAAACAAAGATTGGAGATATAGCTTCATTGGACACCCCTTTCCCCCATGATAATAACTCTTTCAGGAGTGATTTCCCATTCTTCTGAGAGGGAGGTAATAATAATAATAATAATAATAATAATAATAATATACCCCGACACCATTTCCCCACGGGGACTTGGGGCAGCTTACATGGTGCGAAGCTCGAACAACATAATTGAACAAAGAAACAACAACATAAATACAATTCACAGTATAAAAAGATAAAAACAATAATACAATATAAAACAGGAATATTATAACAGTTCTCTCTCACTTCCTATTGTCTCAGCCCTATTCTTAACTAGGAGTCATTTGTAAGTTGATGTTTGTAACTCAGGGACTGCCTGTACATAAAATAATATTTATTTAGGTGGAGGGCACTGGTGCTTTTCAACTGTGCTTAAATTGCTTGTAAGGGCACTATCTTGTTATTTGCCTCAGGCAGCAAAATGTCATCCGCAACCCCATCTTAGAAAACAGATATATGAATGGAGGTCTTGATAGTCCAGATCTTCTGAAAACAGAGCCATTCAGTCCAAGGAGCTCCAACAGACAGATATAAGCAAGTCCAAAATCAAAAAGCAGAAATCCATGTTCTAACTAAGGAAGACTTCAAGACGGATCTGGCAGTCAAGATGCTGAAAGGTCTGCAAACCAAGCTTTTATGAGGACCGAAGACTGAGAAGTGATGTGAGAGCTACTTTTAAATATCTGAAGGGGTGTTATGGGCCAGATAAGGGTCTTCATGCGAGTCCTTTATTCATAGCTGCCTACCTGGCCCACATCATTAGACAGTGACACTCTCTGAGGTCAGACATTGTCATGACCCAGGCTGCAGAGCACCAATAACCATACACAGAGGCCAGAATCTATCTAATATCTTTATTGAGGAAATATATAAAGTTAATAAAAGCAAGTGTAGAAAATAGTTCAGAAGTAGACCTTTCAGGAAAGGTCAAAATTAGTCCAGAGAAACAATGTCCAATATGAAATATTAAGGTCCAAAGTTGTAATCCAGTAACCGAAACACTCACTTTGCCAAGCAAAGTGAGGGGAGATGACAAGGTCCTTTAGTCCATGAAACTTAGGCAAGGCAAGGAAATAACTTGATTCTTGGATACAAGGCTTAATTCTAGGCAACAAAGAACAAGGAGCAAAAACAGGATCCGTGGTAAATTCGTGGCGAGGTCCGGAAAGTAAGGCAAGGTCCTGGGAAACAAGGCGAGGTCCTGGGAAGCAAGGCGAGGCTGGAAACGGGAGCGTAGTCCACACACAACCTACTCCCGTAGTTGACGAATTGACTCCGCAAGATTCCTACGAGGGCAAAACACCTAAGTAGGGTCTCGTTTTCCCGCCAAGGAACAATTCACTGGGGAACCAGAACCGAAAACCATTCTCCGAGTCCAGATGCATGACTCCCTAAAGTTTCCCATGGGAAGCAGGCTTAATCAGCTGAATGCTTGGCTGCGATTCTCAGGCTTCTGCGATTAGCCTGTTGAGCTCCTTTCTGTTGTTGATAATAATCACGGCGAGAAAATGGGGGAGATTTTGACTCAGGGCTTGTTTGGCAGATTTCTGGAAGACAAATCTCCTGCAGGTGCAAGGGCTCCAGTTCTGGCTGGGAAAGTTCCAATTCTGGCTGAAACGGTGGAATGTCAGAACCCTGCTACTAGAGCCTGGATATGGCTCTGAGTTTCAGAGTCACTGACATTGATAAGACACCTGCGTCTCAGGACTCGGAGAAGAAATGGCTGCTGGACTTGGCGGGGAATCTGCGCGGGGTTTTGCTGAGCGGGAAGAGACTTTTCAAATGAGGGGGAGGGTATATAAAGGATGGTTGGCCGGAGACTCCCATTCTTGGCTTTTCTGATGTTTATGTTTCCTGCAGTAAAGTTTCTGGTGATATCACAGAGAGTCTCGTGTGTTCATTCAGGAGCGGCTGTAGTGAGCTGACACTAAGCCAAGAATACGGACACCATCCCGCTGTAGCGGTGAGGTGCAACATGCAAGTGGAGGATGAAGAGCTCTTGGGCGCAGGAGGAGGAAGGTCGGGAAGGGCCACTCCCGAGCCGGACGCTGAGTTCCACCAGCTGGCGGCCCTGGCGTCATCCACCGCTTATGCCCAGCCGAATGGGGTAACCCAGAGGCGTGGAGTGGTGCAGGGAGACAGCACCGGAGGAGAGGAAGATTTACCTTCCCCAGCCCCACAAAGGATGGTGTTTCTGGAGGAGAGGATGTTGGCGATGGAGACCACCCTGGCAGTAATGTCGAGGGCGATGGAGCGCCTGGCGTTTTTGGCGGAGCCAGAGAGAGGAAGGGAACTTCGGGCTGGCTCAATGTGGGACATGAGCGTGGGAAGCAGCCAGGGCTTTGCAGACCTCCCAGCATCGAAGGGAAGGGAAATGCGAAAGGAGCCCGGCGCCCGGCCCAAGACCCAAACAAGCCTGACACGGGTGGAGGAGAGTGACGACGAAGGGGAAAAGCCTCCGAGAATCCCGGCTACGCTCCCAGCTGAGACCCTAGTGCCCCTGGCGAATGCCGGGCGTGGCACAGGGCCAAGAGAAACAGCAGCGGGGCCCACTGGTCCGCAAGGGGGCTTGCGACGGGCGGAGGATTGGGGATTGCCGCCACAGGGACCCCTACCGAGACGAGAGGAACTAAGGATCGAGTTTGGGGGAGAGTCCTCTGAACTGGATTTTTTCCTTACCACGGTGAGGGGCTATATGGAGGACAATGCTCACACTTTTAGAACGGAATCCAGCCGGATCCGGGCCATTGGTGCAGTGTTGAAGAGGGGAGCGGCTAGCTGGTACGTTCAGCTGCACGCGCGGCGCGACCCATGTCTGGGGTCAGTCCGACGCTTTATGGGGGCCCTGGAGACCCGTTTCCGAGATCCATTGGAGCAGATCCGGGCGAGGGAGAAGTTGAAGACCGTCTCCCAGGGGCAGAGGTCGGTATCTGAGTATGCGGAGGAATTCCAATGCCTCGCCGAAAAGGTGCCGGAATGGTCTGCAGTGACAAAGATGGAACTCTTCAAAGAGAGGCTCAGGCGGGAGATCCTCTCCTGGGCTGTGCACCGTGATGAGCCTGACACACTGCGCGGATGGATTCAGCTGGCGGGGCGCGTCGAGACATCGCTGGCCCAGGCGAGGAGGCACCGAGGAGGGCTACAGCAACGGCCGCAGATGAAAGAGGGGAGCCGGAAGGAGGGATCAGCCCCAGCCGGGAGGAGAGCGGAGCCGACAGGGAACGTGAGCGCCAGCAGGAGTGGCTGCTTCGTGTGCGGCCGGTTGGGCCACAGGGCTGCCGAGTGCTGGCAGAGAAAAGGGGAAGGCGGAGGCCCGCCCAAACCAAGAGCCGTGGCAGGAAAACGCGCAGAGGAAGAACCACCGATGAGGCACCATTCGGGGGGGTTGGTAAGTCAGGACAAAGCTATGATAGTGGTCCCCATTCAGCTTGAAAATGGCAGCAAACAAGCAACCTGCAAAGCGTTTGTGGATTGTGGATGTTCCAGGAACATCATTTCCCCTGAATTAGCCGGGGGATTGGGATGCGAAAGAACGAGCCTAGAATCCCCAATAGCATTTTCGCAGTTGGACGGATCCACAGCATCAGGATCGTTAGCTAGGCACAGTGCCGAAGATGTAAAGTGTAAGATAGGGAGTTGGGAAGGAAAGGTGTCATTTGTGATATCACAAATAGCCAACTATAATGTTATACTAGGCATGCCGTGGCTGGGGCAGGCCAACCCGCAAATCAACTGGGAGAATAAGAGCATGATTTTCGGGAT
The DNA here is from genome assembly GCF_035594765.1 of Anolis carolinensis. NCBI lineage: Eukaryota > Metazoa > Chordata > Lepidosauria > Squamata > Anolidae > Anolis > Anolis carolinensis. Next base: position 14,859,928 of record NW_026943820.1, read on the forward strand.
GAGTTTGGAAGAAGGGAGCCAGGAAGTCGAGAGGGAGCCGGGAAAAAGGGGGGAGGAAGACTCTATCAGAATAGCAGAACTGGCAGATAAATTACCCCCAGAGTATCGGGATTTTGTGGACGTGTTTGACGAGAAGGAAGCAGACAATTTCCCACCGAAGCGGAGAGTTGAAGTGAAAATATAGCTAGTCCCAGGAGCAGAGCTTCCCAAGGCAAAGATATACCCGATGTCGGCTAGGGAAAAGGAGGAACTGAGAAAGTACATTGATAAAAACCTAGCGAGGGGTTTCATAGAACCTTCGAATTCCCCTTTAGGGGCACCTGTGTTGTTTAGGCGGAAAAAGGAACAAACGCTGAGGCTCTGCATTGACTACAGAGGCCTGAATGCAATCAGTACTGTAAATAAATACCCTCTACCCTTAGTGAAGGACTTGATCGCCCAGTTATCGGAGGGACAGATATTCACTAAATTGGATTTAATTGAGGCTTACCATAAATTGCAGATCAACCCAGAGGACAGGTGGAAGACGGCCTTCTACTGCGCCTTCGGATTATTCAATTATTGTGTGCTCCCATTCGGTTTATGCGGGGGAGGGGCCGCGTTCATGCAATTAATCAACGAAGTGTTGCATCCATTATTGTACAAGGGAGTTTTTATTTTTTTAGATGATATATTGATAATGTCTCGGACCAAGGAGCAACACGTAGAACTAGTCAGGGAAGTCCTACAAAAGTTGAGGGAAGCGAAGCTGTATGCGAAACTTGCCAAGTGCGAGTTCAATAAAGACCAGATAGACTTTCTGGGGTATAGGATTTCCTCCCAGGGAGTGGCGATGGACCCTGCGAAGGTGGAAGACGTAAGGGGGTGGGAAGCCCCCAGAACACGGAAGCAGCTGCAATCCTTCCTGGGGTTCGCAAACTTCTATAGAACATTTATCAAGGACTTTGCGCGCCTCACTTTGCCATTAACGGATTTGTTAAAGACTAAAGGCAGGGGAGAAACAGCCAAAGTGAAGGCCCCTGGGGCCAAACTGACCTGGACAATAGAATGCCAGGAAGCTTTCGAAGCCCTAAAAAAGCGTTTTACTGAGGAGCCTGTCCTACAGCACCCTGATATGTCTAAGACCTTTGTAATACATTGCGATGCGTCAGACCGGGCATATGGGGCAGTCCTGCTGCAGAAAGACGAGGGGGGGGAACCTGAAGCCATGTGGCTATCTGTCGAAAAAGTTTAGCGATACAGAAAAAAACTGGCCGATTTGGGAGAGGGAAGCCTTAGCGATTCTGAAAGCACTAGAGTGCTGGAGACACTTTCTGGAAGGGAGTGGAACACCGTTTGAGGTGTGGTCTGATCATAAAAATTTACAATATCTGAGATCCCCTCGCAAACTGTCAGCGAAGCAGATTAGATGGGCCCAATATTTCAGCCGTTTTGATTTCAGACTCAAGTTCTTCCAGGGGAAACACAACATACTCGCTGACGCTCTCTCTCGGATGCCTCAGCACAGGGGAGGAATTCAGGAATCTGAGGGGAGCCTTTTCCTAGATAAGCAATGGGGCCTGGCAGTACTGACTCGAGCACAAGCGGCCAAAGAAAACAAACGTACTGCCATTTCCACGGGGGGAGGAGAAATATGGGAGGAAGAGTTGAAGCGAGCATATGGAATGGACGAATGGTTACAAACGAACAAAGAACAGGGAGAACTGTGTGGGGATTTGGTGTTTGTTAATAAGAAATTGTATATTCCTGAATGTTTGAGACAAGAAATGTTAAGGAAATGCCACGATAACAAGGGTGCAGGTCATCTAGGCCCTACCTGGACTATTAAACTGTTGGCCAAACAATGCTGGTGGCCCGGAATGAGGAAAGACGCCAGGGGGTACGTCACGCAGTGTGAATTATGTGCAGAGGGAAAAACACCACCTGGGAAGCCCCAGGGGCTATTGCAGAAGGTGGTGGAGCCCATGAGGCCATGGGAATGCGTGGCAATGGATTTTGTAGGCGAACTACCCCCCAGCAGAGGCCACAGATACATTTGGACAATATTGGACCTATTCTCAAAACAGGCACACTTTGTGGCCCTGCCAAAACTCCCCTCGGCTGAAAAGCTCGCGGATTTGTATGTAAAGCATGTATATCGCCTACATGGGTGCCCCGACAAAATAATTAGCGACCGGGGAGTCCAATTCACTGCAAAATTTTGGGGAAAATTCTTACAGCTGTTAGGAGCAGAAAGGAACCTGAGCTCGGCCTTTCATCCCGCGACCAACGGGGGGGGGGGGGGTCGAACGTACCCAACAGACACTGTGCCAATTCTTGAGGATGTACACCAATTATAGACAGGATGATTGGGCGGACCTTCTACCATTTGCTGAGATGGCTTTTAACGGGGCCGTACATTCGGCCACAGGTCGTGCCCCATTTGAAATAGTATACGGACAGGAGGTGGCACCTTTCCCCAGGCTACCCGAGTGGAAGGAAGGAGAGGGCCAGACCGACAAGGAATGGCCGGCTAAAATTAAGCAAGGGTGGCAGAACGTGGTGGAGGCATTGCGGGAAACGCAAAAGAAGTACAAGCTCTTTGCAGATCGTAGGCGCCGAGAGGGGGACAAATTGGGCGAAGGAGATCTGGTTTGGCTGAGCACAAAAAACCTGAAATTGGGGTTCCCATCTAAGAAATTGGCTCCACGCTATATAGGGCCGTTCAGGGTGGCGAAAAGAATAAACGAAGTGACCTATCAGCTGAGGCTACCCAAGGACCTAGGAAAGGTACACCCGGTATTCCATTGCAGCCTGTTAAAAAAGTATAAAGGAACTCTGGACAGCGGAGAACAATAGTTGTGTTAAATCTTTTCCTTCCAGGACGAAGGGGAGGAGGACGCCATGTCAGAACCCTGCTACTAGAGCCTGGATATGGCTCTGAGTTTCAGGGTCACTGACATTGATAAGACACCTGCGTCTCAGGACTCGGAGAAGAAACGGCTGCTGGACTTGGCGGGGAATCTGCGCGGGGTTTTGCTGAGCGGGAAGAGACTTTTCAAATGAGGGGGAGGGTATATAAAGGATGGTTGGCCGGAGACTCCCATTCTTGGCTTTTCTGATGTTTATGTTTCCTGCAGTAAAGTTTCTGGTGATATCACAGAGAGTCTCGTGTGTTCATTCAGGAGCGGCTGTAGTGAGCTGACAGTGGAAAACCTAAGTTTTCCTCTTCATCTGTCATAACAGCGCTAGGAACGGGACTACATGGCCCATGAGTCATCACACTATCCCCCTCCTCAAGCCCCCTCTCAAAATTGGGCTCTCTCCCCGAGGCGCGAGGCCGCGGCTTGGCGGGGTAGGTCTGATGGAAGCGGCGGGTTAAATCGGGGGCATGGACTGTGGAAGCGTCTTCCCAAGAGCGTTCTTCGGGGCCAAAACCCACCCAGTCAATGAGATACTGAAGGCGGCGGCGGTGAAAGCGAGAATCCAAAATGTCCTGAACCTCGAATTCCTCCTCCCCATCCACTAAAACAGGAGCGGGGGCCGGCCGGTCTGCATCAGGGCGCACACCATCCGCCGGAAGGAGCAGGGAGCGATGAAACACTGGATGAATGCGCATAGAGCGCGGAAGTTGGAGTTTGAAAGTCACGGGGTTTAGTTGCGCCACCACTGGATAGGGACCAATGAAACGGGCATCTAGCTTCCGGCAGGGACGGTGGGAGGGCAAGAAGCGAGTGGACAGAAAAACCCGGTCTCCTACCTTGATTTCGGGGCCCGGCTGGCGATGACTGTCAGCGTGCGTTTATAGTCCTCCTTGGCTTGATCCAGTTGCTGGAGCAAAAGTTGTTGCACCGCTGTGAGTTCTTGCAGCCAGTCCTCTGCTGCGGGAACTTCTGAGGTTTCAATGACAGGAGGAAAGAAACGTGGATGGAAGCCGTAGTTTGCAAAGAACGGGGTTTCTTTAGTTGAAGCCTGAACACCATTGTTGTAGGCAAACTCCGACAGCGGCAACAGGGAAGCCCAATTGTCCTGCTGATAGTTTACATAACAGCGAAGGTATTGCTCCAGAGTGGCATTGGTGCGCTCAGTTTGCCCATCCGTTTGGGGATGGTGAGCCGAAGATAAACGAGAGTCTATGCCCAATAGTTTTTGTAGTGCTTTCCAGAAACGAGAGGTGAATTGAGACCCACGGTCTGTGACCAAACTCTTGGGCAAACCATGTAATTTGAAAACATGTTGGAGGAATAAATCTGCAGTCTCTTTGGCCGTGGGGAGGCCATCGCAGGGAATGAAATGGGCTAATTTGGTAAAAAGGTCCACCACCACTAGGATCGTGGTGAATCCAAGGGAAGGTGGTAGGTCAGTGATAAAATCCGCAGAAATTATCTCCCATGGACGGGATGGAGTAGGAAGGGGATGCAGTAGCCCTGAGGGCTTCTCCCTTCTTGTCTTGGAACGCTGGCATACCGGGCAGGTATTGACATATTTTTCCACATCCTTGCGGATCTTGGGCCACCAGAAATCTCTTAGGATCAAATGCATGGTTTTAAATAGTCCGAAATGCCCTGCTGGCTTGCAGTCATGACACAGGCGAAGTGCCTTTTCTCTGCCCGGTCCTGGAGGGATGTAGACGTGGTTTCTATAGCAAAGTAGCCCATCCTTAAGCGAGAAGGGAAAATGTAGTCCTTGGCGAAGTTGATCTTGAGCCCAGGCATCCGCCTGTTGACTGGCCCTGATTTCCTGAGCACAAAGGGGCCCTGGAGAAGAGGAAGTAGATTCAATTGGAGTGGATTTAGTGTTTCCCACTGTGAGCGTGGCAAAGTTCTCGGGCTGCAGCAATTGAGATTCAAATGTCTCTCTGCGCCCTGCAGCATATTCTGGTTTTCGTGATACAGCATCTGCTTGCTTGGTCTGAGCTGGGGTTACATAGTGGATCTGGAAGTCAAAACGCTCAAAGAATAAAGCCCAGCGCTGTTGCCTCTGATTTAACTTGCAGGCAGTTCTTAGATGTTCTAGATACCGATGGTCAGTATGGACCTCAATGGGAAATTTGGCCCCTTCTAACCAATGTCTCCAAGTTTCAAAGGCTGCCTTTATGGCCAAAAGTTCTTTTTCCCAAATAGTGTAATTCCTCTCTGGGGCTGTTAGTTGACGGGAGTAAAAAGCACAAGGGTGAAGATGATCTCCCACTGGTTGCAAGAGTACAGCCCCAATTGCCACATCGGAGGCGTCAGCCTGCACAACAAAAGGGGTTTTAGGATCTGGGTGCTGAAGGATTGGCTGGGACGTGAATAATTTCTTTAGTTGCTGGAACCCTTTCTCTGCTTGTTCCGTCCAGCGGAAAGGCTGCTTTCCACGGATGCAGCTGGTGATTGGATCAGACCAGCGGGCAAAGTCTGGAATGAACTTGCGGTAATAGTTCGCGAACCCCAAGAAACGCTGCACCTCTTTCTTGTTGGTTGGCGCCCGCCATTCCAATACTGCTGAAACCTTTGCCGGGTCCATGGAGAGCCCTAGTGGCGAGACACGGTATCCCAGGAAATCTACCTCTTGTAGATCAAAAGCGCATTTTTCCAGCTTGGCATAAAGTCCATGATCCCGCAAACGTTGTAACACCATTCTGACATGGTTCTCATGTTCTGTTTGTGATCTAGAAAACACCAAAAAATCGTCCAAGTAGATGATCAAGAACCGATCTAGATAATCCTGGAAGATATCATTGACAAAATGCTGGAACGTTGCAGGAGCTCCACATAAACCGAAATTCATGACCAGGGACTCGAATAATCTGAATTTAGTCTGGAAGGCGGTTTTCCACTCGTCCCCCTCCCTGATGCAAACTAGATTATAAGCCCCTCGAAGATCCAGCTTGGTGTAAACCTTGGCCCCTCGAAGCCGGTCTAATAGGTCCGAGATCAAAGGCAGGGGATAGCGGTTCCGCTTAGTGATATTGTTCAATGCCCTATAGTCCACCACCAGGCGTAGGTCCCCTGACTTCTTTTTCACAAACATCACTGGGGAAGCGGCCGGGGATTGAGAGGGTCTGAAGAACCCCTTGCGGAGGTTTGTCTCTAAAAACTCCCTGAGAGCTTCTTGCTCTGGTTCAGTCAAGGAGTAGAGGTGTCCTCGCGGGATCGGGGCCCCCTCCACCAAGTCAATGGCACAGTCATAAGGCCTATGCGGGGGTAGTTTCTCGGCTTCTTTTTCATTGAAAACATCCCAAAAGTCTGAGTATTTCTTGGGCAAGGTGATGATGGATTCAGCGTCTGTGGCGTGACAGACCTTGGCTACAAGACAATGGTTTTGGCAATATTTAGAAGCAAACTGCAGTTCTCTGTTGGTCCAAGAGATGCTAGGGTCGTGGAGTTTCAGCCATGGGATCCCCAAAATCACAGGGAAGTGAGGAACCTCGGTAACAAAGAAGGAAATCTCTTCCATGTGTTCCCTTATCCACATTCTGGTGGGTTCCGACCATTGGCTTACTGGACCTGTCTTGAGGGGGCGGCCGTCTATGGCTTGCACCACCCGGGCGTTCTTGAAATCGTGATATTGTAATCCCAGAGAGTCGGCATACTCTCTATCAATGAAATTGTTTGTGGCTCCTGAGTCTATCATGGCATGGATCATGACGGGTCCTTTTTTCGCTGACCACAAGGTGACCACTAGGAGGAAAAGGACCCCGGTTGGCGGCTCTTGAGTGGGGCTTTTGACCGGGTTGGCGAGCCTCTCTACGCCCGGTCGCTGGCTTCCCCCGCCGGCTTTGCCCCAGTCGCCTCTGACGTCTTCGTCTCCACGGAGGATGCCGCCGCCAGACGAGCAGCAGGTTTTCCTTTGGCTGGACACTCTCTGGCAAAATGGCCCCCGTTTCCGCAGTACCAACAGAGGTTTAAACATTGGCGGCGCGCCTTCTCGGCTACATCCAATCTGGGACGCACATTGCCCAACTGCATCGGCACCTCCTCGTTTCCTCTGGGGTATGGGGCTGGTGGTGGGGGTCTCCACACTGGACACGGCTGGATGCCGGCGAAAGCGGGAGGTTTTGCTCCGGCTCTTCCACTCTGGCCTCGGATCCACTGCTTCCTGTTGGCAAGCATGACTTCAGCTCGTAAACATTGATCAATGAGTCTTTCAAGAGAGTTTGGAGGGTCCACTTTGGAGATTTCCTCCAACATCTCGATGTTAAGACCCTCCCGAAACTGTCCTCTGAGGGCTATGTCATTCCAGCCGGTGTTTTGGGCCAGCACTCGGAACTCGGCTATGGACTGGGACAAGGGCCTGTCCCCTTGGGAAAGGCGCCGGAGTTTGTGGCCGGCCGCCTCTAAATTGTCCTCGATCCCCCAAGTCGCCTTAAGGTGATCCAAGAAGTTTAGCGAGGAACTTAGATGCGGGGAGGCTTGATCGAACAGTGCCGTCGCCCAATTGGCCGCTGGCCCGTCTAGGAGACTATAAATCCATGCCACCTTGATGTCTTCTTGGGGAAACTCGGCATTTCGGGCCTCTAGGTATGCCTGGCATTGGCGATGGAAAACATGAACCTTGGAAGCCTCTCCAGAAAACTTGGTAGGCAACGCCAGGGCAGGGAGACGGGCTCCACGTTCCTTCAAGCCCCGTATTTCTCCCTCCTGCGCATGGAGCATATCACGGATCCTGTCTACTTCATCCTTGGCGATGGTGTAGCTGAGTGGTTGGTCACCCGGTCCGGCTCCGGTAGACATTCTGGCCTGGGTTAAATGGTGCTTAGGGTGGCGGAGTCAAACTGTCATGACCCAGGCTGCAGAGCACCAATAACCATACACAGAGGCCAGAATCTATCTAATATCTTTATTGAGGAAATATATAAAGTTAATAAAAGCAAGTGTAGAAAATAGTTCAGAAGTAGACCTTTCAGGAAAGGTCAAAATTAGTCCAGAGAAACAATGTCCAATATGAAATATTAAGGTCCAAAGTTGTAATCCAGTAACCGAAACACTCACTTTGCCAAGCAAAGTGAGGGGAGATGACAAGGTCCTTTAGTCCATGAAACTTAGGCAAGGCAAGGAAATAACTTGATTCTTGGATACAAGGCTTAATTCTAGGCAACAAAGAACAAGGAGCAAAAACAGGATCCGTGGTAAATTCGTGGCGAGGTCCGGAAAGTAAGGCAAGGTCCTGGGAAACAAGGCGAGGTCCTGGGAAGCAAGGCGAGGCTGGAAACGGGAGCGTAGTCCACACACAACCTACTCCCGTAGTTGACGAATTGACTCCGCAAGATTCCTACGAGGGCAAAACACCTAAGTAGGGTCTCGTTTTCCCGCCAAGGAACAATTCACTGGGGAACCAGAACCGAAAACCATTCTCCGAGTCCAGATGCATGACTCCCTAAAGTTTCCCATGGGAAGCAGGCTTAATCAGCTGAATGCTTGGCTGCGATTCTCAGGCTTCTGCGATTAGCCTGTTGAGCTCCTTTCTGTTGTTGATAATAATCACGGCGAGAAAATGGGGGAGATTTTGACTCAGGGCTTGTTTGGCAGATTTCTGGAAGACAAATCTCCTGCAGGTGCAAGGGCTCCAGTTCTGGCTGGGAAAGTTCCAATTCTGGCTGAAACGGTGGAAAACCTAAGTTTTCCTCTTCATCTGTCATAACAGCGCTAGGAACGGGACTACATGGCCCATGAGTCATCACAGACATGCTCCAAAGGACATCTTACCGACAGAAGCATGACAGCTGTTGAATTAATATATCCCCAGCATGTTCAGAAGAGCACCCATCAATATCCACAGGTTATAAAGGGAACTCAGAAAGTATGAGCAGTTAAAAAAAAAGCAACATTGTAATAATAAGGTTGTGTGTTCTCAATATCCTGCCTTCTTGCAAAGAGAAATGGCTTTAACAGAAACAAATAAAATGAATTTTTAAAAGGTTGCAGAGCTATGGCTTATCACCCTTGATGATCTCTATTAAACAAAAGGGCAGTTGTTGGAGACTGAAGTCTCACAGGAAAGAGAAGGGGGTGGATCCGAGTCAGACTGGGTTACATATTGTCCAATATTTCACAAACCAAAATGGGGATGTCTCCATTTTCACGCCAAAGGATATTGCTTCAGTGGCTGTCAAAATATCCTTTATCCAATATATATATTTAAGATCAAGCAATCTGAAAGTACACTGAAGCCACCTATAAATGAGCAGTGGATCCCAGAATATCATCTAACTTGTGCTCTGTTATGGATAGGGTCACCAGCTATTATATTTACTCTTTGTCAAGCTAACCTTTCAAGTGTTGCTCAGGATGAGAACATGGAAAAAAATACTTTTTAGGCTAAAACTGCCATGCTGGCTGTAGTTATGATCCAAAAAATCTGAGCTCTATCCAACTAATTTTGTAAGTGTAATATCAGGGATAGCTGCATCATCTCCACATCCCACTAACCACAGGAACCCCAAAGTACTGCTGGGATCAGCCTGGAGCATCACCTCATTTCTGTGACCATTTCGCAGAAGAGCCCAAGAAGATGTGCATCCAGGCAACATTTGTGTATGGTTAAGATCAGTGTACGGTTATAAGAAGAGGCTGCAGCAGTTTACTTTTGCTTGACCCTACTGGGAAGACAAGATTGTGCTGCCTTCTCTCCTCTCTCACTGGGACTGTCCCTGCCTTATTGGGACAGTTGGAGGATATGACATATTCATGACTAGTTACCAAGCAATGGTAGGATATGAGCTGGTTTGGCCAAGGCAGAGAGAGGTTTTAAGCAACACTTCCTCTGTGAGTAGACTCCTCCAAAATCAAGCTTCAGTGGTGAATAAACATGGGCATTGAAACTCAGACCCACCTTGAACCAACTCTTGACTGTCATCATAACACTTCAGATGAGTATTGCGGGTTATTCTTGGGTTCAACTGGCTTTGCTCCGCTTCAGGTAAAGTTGGAGGATGCTCTGGAGATTGCTTGAATATCCTGTGGTTCAGAGTGAGCCTGGGTTTTCAGGCCTGTGTAGACTTACACTATTTTGCCACTGCAATTTGGTTTTGCAGAAGTCTACCCAGTTGAGGGTAGGAAGGCTGAGCAAAGGAAGATAGACACTTTTGAACTGTGGTGTTGAAGAAAAATTCTGAGAGTGCCTTGGACCACAAGAAGATCCAACCAGTACATACTCCAGGAAATAATGCCCAACTGCTCACTGGAGGGAAGGATATTAAAGGCAAAGATGAAGTACTTTGGCCAAATCATAAGACTGGATACCTTGGAGAAGATAATGATGCTGGGGAAAATGGAAGGAAAAAAGAAGAGAGGCCGACCAAGTGCAAGATGGATGGACGTTATCCTTGAAGTGACTGAACCGACCTTGAAGGAGCTGCAGGTAGCAACGGCAGACAGGAAGCTCTGGCTTGGGCTGGTCCATGAGATCAGGAAGGGTCTGAAGTGACTGAATGAATAAACAACAACACCCAGTAGAGGAGATAATCCAGCAAATACAAATTCCAGCACTAAAATGTCATTGCTTTGGGGGCCACTACTAATGTCAGGACCCAGGCTGCAGAGCACCAATAACCATGCGCAGAGGCCAGAATCTATCTAATATCTTTATTAAAGGAATATATAAAGTCAATAAAAACAAGTGTAGAATATAGTTCAGAAGTAGACCTTTCAGGAAAGGTCAAATATAGTCCAGGAAAACAGTGTCCAATATATAATATTAAAGACCAAAGTTATAATCCACTTCACCGAAACACACACTATTTGGCAAGCAATAGTGTGGGGAACTGTCCATAGTCTTTGAGGCTTAAGGTAAATCCGAAGGAAACTGGAAACAATGCTTGAATCCGAGAAGCAAGGTCCGTGGTTTAAAACGCAAAGCAAGGCAAGACTTGAAACTTGGCAAGATCAAAGTTAAAACAAGGTAAACATGAATCAAGAACTGAGTCCATAGAAGTCCATGGTACAAGGCTGGGCTGGAAACTTGGTCCGGGGATCTGGGAACTGTAGTATGAAGTCTACACACGATCTCACTCCGCAAGTCGACGAATTGACTCCGCAAGGATTCCTGTGCAGGCAAAAACCTATATAGGATCTTGTTTTCCCGCCAAGGAACACTTTCTCTGGGGAACAAGAACCGAAACCTATACTGACTCCTTAAAGTTTCCCAAGGGAAACAGACTTAATCAGCTAATTGTCTGGCTGCTATCCTGGCGCTCCTGCGAGTCGCCTCGCGAGCGCCTCTTTGTTGATTATAATAATCCCGGCGAGAAAATGGGGGAGATTTCTGCTCAAGGCTTGTTTGGCTGACTTCTTGTGGGCAAACATCTTGCAGGTGCAAGGGCTCCAATTCTGGCTGAAACGGTGGGAAACCCAAGTTTTCCTCTTCATCTGCCACAATAGTACTAGGAACGGGACTACATGGCCCATGAGTCATCACACTATCCCCCTCCTCAAGGCCCCCCTCAAAAATGGGCCCTCTCCCCGAGGTGCGGGGCCGCGGCTTGTCAGGGTAGGCCTGATGGAAGCGGCGGACTAAATCGGGGGCATGGACTGTGGAAGCGTCTTCCCAAGAGCGTTCTTCGGGGCCAAAACCCACCCAGTCAATGAGATACTGAAGGCGGCGGCGGTGGAAGCGAGAATCCAAGATGTCCTGAACCTCGAATTCCTCCTCCCCGTCCACCAAAACAGGGGCGGGGGCCGGCCGGTCTGCATCAGGGCGTACACCATCCGCCGGAATGAGCAGGGAGCGATGAAACACAGGATGAATGCGCATAGAGCGCGGAAGTTGGAGCTTGAAAGTCACGGGGTTAAGTTGTGCCACCACTGGATAAGGACCAATGAAACGGGCATCCAGCTTCCGGCAGGGACGGTGGGAGGGCAAAAAGAGAGTGGACAGAAGAACCCGATCTCCTACCTTGATTTTGGGGCCCGGCTGGCGATGATGGTCAGCGTGGCGTTTATAGTCCTCCTTGGCTTGGTCTAGTTGTTGGAGCAATAGTTGTTGCACCGCTGTGAGCTCTTGCAGCCAGTCCTCCGCTGCGGGGACTTCTGAGGTTTCAATGACAGAAGGAAAGAAACGTGGATGGAACCCGTAGTTTGCAAAGAACGGGGTTTCCTTAGTTGAAGCCTGGACACCGTTGTTGTAGGCAAACTCTGACAGAGGTAGCAGGGAAGCCCAATTGTCCTGCTGGTAGTTTACATAACAGCGAAGGTATTGTTCCAAAGTGGCATTGGTGCGCTCAGTTTGCCCATCCGTTTGGGGATGGTGAGCTGAAGATAAACGAGAGTCTATGCCCAATAGTTTTTGTAGTGCCTTCCAGAAACGAGAGGTGAATTGAGATCCACGGTCTGTGACTAAACTCTTGGGCAATCCATGTAGTCTGAAAACATGCTGAAGAAATAAATCTGCAGTCTCTTTGGCCGTGGGGAGGCCATCGCAGGGAATGAAATGGGCCAACTTGGTAAAAAGGTCCACCACCACTAGGATCGTGGTGAATCCAAGGGAGGGTGGTAGATCAGTGATAAAATCCGCGGAAATTATCTCCCATGGACGAGATGGAGTAGGAAGGGGATGCAGTAGCCCTGAGGGCTTCTCTCTTCTTGTCTTGGAACGCTGACATACCGGGCAGGTATTGACATATTTCTCTACATCCTTGCGGATTTTGGGCCACCAAAAATCTCTTAGGATCAAATGCATGGTTTTAAATAGTCCAAAATGCCCTGCTGGCTTGCAGTCATGACACAGGCGAAGTGCCTTTTCTCTTCCTGGTCCAGGGGGAATGTAGACATGATTTCTGTAGCATAATAACCCATCCTTAAGTGAGAAAGGAAAACGTAGTCCTTGGCGAATTTGATCTTGAGCCCAGGCGTCTGCTTGTTGACTGGCTCTAATTTCTTGAGCACAAAGGGGTCCTGGAGTAGAGGGAGTTGGTTCAACTGCAGTGGATTTGGTGTTTCCCACTGTGAGCGTGGCAAAGTTTTCAGGCTGTAGCAATTGAGATTCGAAGGTTTCTCTGCGCCCTGCAGCATACTCTGGTTTCCGTGAAAGAGCATCTGCTTGCTTGGTCTGAGCAGGGGTTACATAATGGATCTGGAAGTCAAAACGCTCAAAAAACAAAGCCCAGCGCTGCTGCCTTTGATTTAACTTGCGGGCAGTTCTTAGATGTTCCAAATTACGATGGTCAGTATGAACCTCAATGGGAAATTTGGCCCCTTCTAACCAATGTCTCCAATTTTCAAAGGCTGCCTTTATGCCCAAAATTTCTTTTTCCCAAATAGTGTAATTTCTCTCTGGGGCTGTTAGTTGACGGGAGTAAAAGGCACAAGGGTGAAGATGTTCTCCCACTGGTTGCATGAGTACAGCCCCAATTGCCACATCGGAGGCGTCAGCCTGCACAACAAAAGGGGTCTTAGGATCAGGGTGCTGTAGAATTGGCTGGGACGTGAATAACTTCTTTAGTTGCTGGAACCCTTCCTCTGCTTGCTCCGTCCAGCGGAAGGGCTGTTTTCCACGGATGCAGCTGGTGATTGGGTCAGACCAGCGGGCGAAGTCTGGAATGAACTTGCGGTAGTAGTTCGCGAACCCCAAGAAACGCTGCACCTCTTTCTTGTTGGTTGGCGCCCGCCATTCCAATACTGTTGAAACCTTTGCGGGGTCCATGGAGAGCCCTTGTGGCGAGACACGGTATCCCAGGAATTCTACCTCTTGTAGATCAAAAGCGCATTTTTCCAACTTGGCATATAGTCCATGATCCCGCAATCGTTGTAACACCATTCTGACGTGTTTCTCATGTTCTGATTGTGATCTAGAAAACACCAAAAAATCGTCCAAGTAGATGATCAAGAACCGATCTAGATAATCCTGAAAGATATCGTTGACAAAGTGCTGGAAAGTTGCGGGAGCTCCACATAAACCGTAATTCATGACTAGGAACTCGAATAATCCGAACTTAGTCTGGAAGGCGGTTTTCCACTCGTCCCCCTCCCTGATGCGAACTAGATTGTAAGCCCCCCGGAGATCCAGCTTGGTGTAAACCTTGGCCCCTCAAAGCCGGTCTAATAGGTCCGAGATCAAAGGCAGGGGATAGCGGTTCCGCTTAGTGATATTGTTCAATGCTCTATGGTCCACAACCAAGCGTAGGTCCCCTGACTTCTTTTTCACAAACATCACTGGGGAAGCGGCTGGGGATTGAGAGGGTCTGATGAACCCCTTGCGGAGGTTTGACTCTATGAACTCCCTGAGAGCTTCTTGCTCTGGTTCAGTCAGGGAGTAGAGGTGTCCTCGCGGAATCGGGGCCCCCTCCACCAAGTCAATGGCACAATCATAGGGCCTATGCGGGGGTCGTTTCTCGGCTTCCTTTTCATTGAAAGCATCCCAAAAGTCTGAGTATTTCTTGGGCAAGGTGATGATGGGTTCAGCGTCTGTGGCATGGCAGACCTTGGCTACAAGACAATGGTTTTGGCAATATTTAGAAGCAAACTGTAGTTCTCTGTTGGTCCAGGAGATGTTTGGGTCGTGGAGTGTCAGCCATGGAATTCCCAAAATCACAGGGAAGTGAGGAACCTCGGTAACAAAGAAGGAAATCTCTTCCATGTGTTCCCTTATCCACATTCTGGTGGGTTCAGTCCATTGGCTTACTGGACCTGTCTTTAGGGGGCGGCCATCTATGGCTTGCACCACCCGGGCGTTCTTGAAATCGTGATATTGTAATCCCAGAGAGTCGGCATACTCTCTATCAATGAAATTGTTTGTTGCTCCTGAGTCTATCATGGCATGGATCATGACGGGTCCTTTTTTCGCTGACCACAAGGTGACCACTAGGAGAAATAGGACCCCGGTTGGCGGCTCTTGAGTGGGGTTTCTGACCGGGTTGGCGAGCCTCTCTACGCCCGGTCGCTGGCTTCCCCCGCCGGCTTTGCGCCAGCCGCCTCGGCCGTCTCCGTCTTCACGGAGGACGCCGCTGCCAAACGAGCGGCGGGCTTTCTTTTGGCTGGACACTCTCTGGCAAAGTGGCCCCCGTTCCCGCAGTACCAACAGAGGTTTAAACGTTGGCGGCGGGCCTTCTCGGCAACATCCAATCTGGGACGCACATTGCCCAACTGCATCGGCTCCTCCTCGCTTCCTCTGGGGTATGGGGCGGGTGGTGGGGGTCTCCACATTGGACGTGGTTGGATGCCGGCGGGAGCGGGAGGTTTTGCTCCTGCTCTTCCACTCTGGCCTCGGAGCCACTGTTTTCTATTGGCAAGCATGACTTCGGCTCGTAAACATTGGTCAATAAGCCTTTCAAGAGAGTTTGGAGGATCCACCTTGGAGATTTCTTCCAACATCTCGATGTTGAGACCCTCCCGAAACTGTCCTCTGAGGGCTACGTCATTCCAACCGGTGTTTTGGGCCAGCACTCGGAACTCGGCTATGTACTGGGACAAGGGCCTGTCCCCTTGGAAAAGGCGCCGGAGTTTATGGCCGGCTGCCTCTAAATTGTCCTCGATCCCCCAAGTCGCCTTAAGGTGATTCAGGAAGTTTTGCGCGGAACTTAGGTGTGGGGAGGCTTCATCAAATAGCGCCGTCGCCCAATTGGCCGCTGGCCCGTCTAGGAGACTGTAGATCCACGCCACCTTGATGTCTTCTTGGGGAAACTCGGCATGACGGGCTTCTAGGTATGCCTGGCATTGGCGACGGAAAACATGAACCTTGGAAGCTTCTCCAGAAAACTTGGTTGGTAGCGCCAGGGCAGGGAGACGGGTTCCGCGTTCCTTCAAGCCCCGTATTTCTCCCTCCTGCGTATGGAGCATATCACGGATTCTGTCCACTTCATCCTTGGCGATGGTATAGCTGAGTGGCTGGGCTTCCGCCCCGGTTCCAGTAGACATTCTGGCCTAGGTTAATTGGTGCTTAAGGTGGCGGAGTCAAACTGTCAGGACCCAGGCTGCAGAGCACCAATAACCATGCGCAGAGGCCAGAATCTATCTAATATCTTTATTAAAGGAATATATAAAGTCAATAAAAACAAGTGTAGAATATAGTTCAGAAGTAGACCTTTCAGGAAAGGTCAAATATAGTCCAGGAAAACAGTGTCCAATATATAATATTAAAGACCAAAGTTATAATCCACTTCACCGAAACACACACTATTTGGCAAGCAATAGTGTGGGGAACTGTCCATAGTCTTTGAGGCTTAAGGTAAATCCGAAGGAAACTGGAAACAATGCTTGAATCCGAGAAGCAAGGTCCGTGGTTTAAAACGCAAAGCAAGGCAAGACTTGAAACTTGGCAAGATCAAAGTTAAAACAAGGTAAACATGAATCAAGAACTGAGTCCATAGAAGTCCATGGTACAAGGCTGGGCTGGAAACTTGGTCCGGGGATCTGGGAACTGTAGTATGAAGTCTACACACGATCTCACTCCGCAAGTCGACGAATTGACTCCGCAAGGATTCCTGTGCGGGCAAACACCTATATAGGATCTTGTTTTCCCGCCAAGGAACACTTTCTCTGGGGAACAAGAACCGAAACCTATACTGTGTCCAGATGCATGACTCCTTAAAGTTTCCCAAGGGAAACAGACTTAATCAGCTAATTGTCTGGCTGCTATCCTGGCGCTCCTGCGAGTCGCCTCGCGAGCGCCTCTTTGTTGATTATAATAATCCCGGCAAGAAAATGGGGGAGATTTCTGCTCAAGGCTTGTTTGGCTGACTTCTTGTGGGCAAACATCTTGCAGGTGCAAGGGCTCCAATTCTGGCTGAAACGGTGGGAAACCCAAGTTTTCCTCTTCATCTGCCACAATAGTACTAGGAACGGGACTACATGGCCCATGAGTCATCACAACTAATTACATTTAATCACAGCAGGGCCCCGAAACAGAAATTCAGATAATATGAGAAACTTGAGGGTTGATATTAGACTTGTCCTGTAATTTCCTATTGTGAAATTAAAGAACTCAGCATTTAAAAAAGTGTGTGGATGTGGAGACTTATGAACCTGCCTCTCTCCATGGTGCACGTAAGGCCCCATCTACACTGCCATATAAAATCCAAATTATCTGCTGTGAACTAGATTATATGGCTGTGTAGACACATATAATCCAGTTCAAAGCAGATAATGTGGATTATCTGCTTTGATAAACTGGATTATATGACAGTATAGAATGGGCCTAACAGATTTCAAAGAACAAAATGGCTCCACTCTTTAGAAGGTTTGGAAACATAAGATCCTGCTCATTGATTTTCATTTAGACACTGGCAATGGGATAATATCATCTTGAATCCAATATCAGCTACGTGAGATAGCTAAGGTATACTAAGGCCCCATCTACACTGCCATATAAAATCCAGATTATCTGTGTTGAACTGGATACAGCAGACTCATATAATCCAGTTCAGAGCAGATAATATGGATTACCTGTTTAGAATATCTGGATTATATGGCAGTGTAGATCCACCCTAAGGTTAACTATACTTACCGTATATACTCGAGTATAAGCCGACCTGAATATAAGCTGAAGCACCTAATTTTACCACAAAAAAACTGGGAAAACATTGACTCCAGTATAAGCCGAGGGTGGTAAATTTCAGAAATAAAAAATAGATACCAATAAAATTACATTAATTGAGGCTTCAGTAGGTTAAATTTTTTGAATATTTACATAAAGCTCTAATTTAGGATAAGACTGTCCAACTGTGATCAAATTATTATTCTCATCTTCTTCAATGTAGATGTGCTTATGTATCCTTTTAATAATAATAGAGTAAAATAATAAATGCAATAATAATAATATCAGAGTGAAGTAATAAATGTATTATTATTAATAATAAAAATAGAGTAAAATAAATGTAATAGTAGCAACAATAATAGAGAAAAATAATAAATGTAATAATACCAATAATAATAGAGAAAAATAATAAATGTACCATATATTCTCGAGTATAAGCTGACCCAAATACAAGCCAACCAGGACCCTCACCCAAGTATAAGCCAAGGGGGGGGGGGGTTCAGTCTTAAAAAAGGGCTGAAAAACTAGGCTTATACTTGAGTATATACAGTAAGTAAGAATAATAGAGAACCATGTCAATGAAATAACATGTCCTCTCCCAGCCCCAAACGTGTCAGAAGCACAATTCACCTATGATCTAATCGTCAGAAGAAAATATCTCCTTCTCCCTATGAAGTGATACCTGGCAAAACGGGTTGGTACAGAAGCAATGATGTGTGTTAATAGGATCAGAACTGTGACTAAGTAGCAGTCATGGATACGAAAGCAGTTACCACTGAGTAAATCTAAGTACGTAATGGTTTCATATTCATGACTGAAACTACAGTAGAGTCCCGGTTATTCGACATAAACGGGCGGGCCGAATGTCGAATAACTGGATCTGACGGATAATAGGGAGGCCCTATTATCCAGCAAGCTGGTTGAAGGAAGTGTCCGTGCACGTTGCTAGGTAGATAGCAAGCTACCTAGCAACGTGCAGGAGCGCTTCTGCTCCGCCTCTTGGGAGGTGCCCTGCGCGTTGCTAGGTAGATAACAAGCTACCTAGCAATGCGCACAGGCACTTCGCTAAGCCGAGTGCTCACCGCTGCGCCCCTTGGGAAGCGCCTGTGCGCGTTGCTAGGTAGCTTGCTATCTACCTAGCAACACGCACAGGCGCCTCCCAAGGGCCAGAGCAGCGAGCACTCGGCTTAGCGAAGCACCTGTGCGCGTTGCTAGGTAGCTTGCTATCTACCTAGCAATGTGCACGGGTGCTTCTCTGCTCGCCGCCCTGCCTCTTGGGAGGTGCCTGTGCGCATTGCTAGGTAGATAGCAAGCTACCTAGCAACGTGCATGAGCGCCTCCCAAGGGGCCTGGGACGTCGGATAATACGGAGTGTTGGGTTAACCGGAACTGTACTGTACTTAGTCATGACTGTGACACTTTTGACATGGTTATGACTCCCTCAACTAGAATCTACTTTACTGGGCATCAGCTGCAGGAAGAGAAGGATACTTATTCTGAGAGAGATTGGAGTGTGGGTGAATGACATTTTCATCAAGATTGGGAGGTGAGGTGTTCAGACTAGGAGAGGTTACTTAGTCAAAAAATTATGTAGCTAATACATGATTCCAGCAAGGCAGCAGAGAAGGTCAGTGTCCTAGTAGACTGATGTCTAACTTTTTGTCATCACGCTATTCCCTCTCATTTGTCATCTAATATAGATCCCTCCTCTCTTGTAAACACACACTGCATAATAGGGGGGCCCAACCCAATACAAATGTGCCTTGATAAAACAAAATGAACAAAAAAAGGGGGGGGGGCTCTCATCTGTAATTACTGTCCCAGCCGCCCACCAGACTATTCACCCACACTCTTACAGATTGCTGAAAGGTCTGCTTGGCTGTTGTATGGTGTATTAAATTAAGTTAATTTACTCTGCCTTCCACTAGTTTAATAGCCAGAGGGGTGGTTGTTCTTTTTCAATGCATGCATGTTCTAAAATAAATTAGTAATTTAAAGAGATGTTCCAGCAGCTGTACTTGTGTGTGAAATGGCACACTGTGTGCCACGTGATGCCTGAGCATCTCTTTGTGTCTATACCAGCTTTCCTTCAACCTAGCACCCTCTAAGTGCATTGGACTGTGACACCTATCATCCCAATACTGGATATGCAGCTTGGGCTTCTGAAAACAGTAGTCCAAAACATTTGAGGGTGAAAATTTTATATTGGATATATTTTGCAACTAACATGGGTCTTTTGTCTGACACCAATTCAGGGCTTTCTAGTCTGTCTACTGGAGCTCAAATCCCATCTACATGGCCATATAATGTGATATTAATAATAATATTATGATGTAATACAATGTAATAATAATTATAATTCACTATTATAATTGTATATTTATAGTACATGCAATATTACTAATAATATTGCAATATAGTCGTATAATATAATATATTGTATGTGTATATACAGTAGAGTCTCACTTATCCAACATAAATGGGCCAGCAGAACATTGGATAAGCGAATATGTTGGATAATAAGGAGGGATTAAGGAAACGCCTAGTAAACATCAAATTAGGTTATGATTTTACAAATTAAGCACCAAAACATTGGGTTATACAACAAATTTGACAGAAAAAGTAGTTCAATATGCAGTAATGCTAAGTAGTAATTACTGTATTTACTAATTTAGCACCAAAATATCACGATGTATTGAAAACATTGACTACAAAAATGCGTTGGATAATCCAGAATGTTGGATAAGTGAGACTCTACTGTACTTGTAAACTGCCCTGAGTCCCCTTCAGGGTGAGAAGGGTGGGATATAAATGTCGCTAATAAATAAATAATATAATATAATATAATCAAATATCAGAATGCAGATTAACGACATTGAATTGAATTATATGGCAGTGTAGACTCATACAATACAGTTCAGCATTATTCAATCTGCATTATATGAGTCTACACTGACCATTATAATGCAGTTCAAGCTGATTATGGGCAATATAGATGGGGTCTCAGTTGACTTCATCAATGTTTCTCAAAATTTGGTCCTCTTTAACATTGACTTTAATTAACATGGTCAGTGGTCAAAATTTCTGTCACCTGGTATTCCAAACATCCAGAGCAACTAAATACATGCTGGTGTAAACCCAGAGCCGGCCCTAGGTATTTTTCAAGTGTAGGCGAACAGAATTTTGGCGCCCCCCCCCCCAAACCAATCACTGAAAAATAAAAGCGTTGGATAAGCGAAAATGTTGGATAATAAGGAAGTATAAAGGAAAAGCCTATAAAACATCAAATTACATTATGATTTTAAAAATTAAGCACCAAAACATCATGTTTTACAACAAATCAATAGAAAAAGCAGTTCAATACATGGTAATGTTATGTAGGAATTACTATATTTGCAAATTTAGCACTAAACATTGAACAGGGATATAGGGCAGTGTGGACTTAGATAACCCAGATAGCCCTCAGTATTAAAAAAAAACCCTCTAAAATCAGGACAATAAATAAAGAACAACACTCTGAAAACAGAAGAAATCCAGACAGTAAACAATCAGGGACAGCTAACTCCTCCCCAAAAAAGATTCTCCCAGGCAAGAAGAAGCCAGGCCTTGAAGCCACAGGGCCATTAAATGCTAATCAAGGTGATTAATTACAACATTCACACCTGCTTCAAAGAAAAGTTCTTTCTCCCACCCTGGACCTTCTACAGATATATAAACCCCACATACCTAGCTTCCAAGTTCCTACAGACCTCACAATCTCTGAAGGCCCCAAAGGTGGGCTTGCGAGGTGCGAAGGTGGGTCTGCGCTGGCCGGAAGGCCCAGCGCGGCCGCTGGAAGGCCCGAAAGAGAAGGAGGTGGAGAGTGGTGCCCTCCTCCCAGGACGATGGTGCCCCCGGGACGATGGCGCCACAGGCAAATGCCTATTTCGCCTTATGGTTGGACCGCCTCTGTGTAAACCACTGTTTCCTAAACCCCAAATAGTGTCCCTTAGTCCAATGTTGCGGTCCAAAAAATTGGGCAATAGTAAAGCCAGAGATAAAAGTTAGGGCATCTTGAATTAGAAGTGGTTATGTCCATTAGAGAATCTTGAGAGTTGAAGTAAGCATAGTAGCATTTCCAAAATCTAATCAGGGCCACCAGAGGCTACATGCTGTATTAAAGTAAATTAATTTACTCTGTAATAGTCTGCCTTCCAAAGGTTTAATAGCTAGAGGGGCAGTTATTCTTTTCCAATGAATGTTTGAAATGCCTGACTGTTCTTAAAACTAGTAAGTGACAATTTAAGGAGATATGATTATCGTACCCAATGCACTGAATGCTTTGGGAACATTTTGTGACTTTCAATATTTAGTTCCTAGTGTCAGTGGGGAGGAGAGTCCTTTGGTATTCTTCATTTGCTTGATATACTCCAGTATTTGCTGTGGATGTTTGTGGTCAATTTTGATGAGTTTCTTCCAGATCCAAGTGCAGTATTCAATGTATACTTACACTGCTTGTCATATTTTTATTATTATTATTAAAAAAACATGTCACCATTATATCTCAGGGATGACAGTTATACCCAGCTGCTAAATAGATTCATGACAGATGTTTGTTCCCCAATTTCCTTCCATAAAATGTGCCACTTGAGACTTTCCCCTCCACAACTGTGAGTCATAATTATAATTCAGAGTGGGCACATCTTATAGCAGCCTCCCACATTTTTCCACGCATTCACATCCACCGTCTCTGATCTGCATTTAATTGGCACTGGTGATCTGTGCAAGGCAGAACCTTCAAATCTGCTAAGACATTCAGTCCATTCCTTCTCAAAGTCAATATGAAACCAGGGACAACTTTGCTGTTAAAGAGAGTGAAGCAAATGCTTTGGGAAACAGAGAGTGGCTGCAATCCTGTATGGCTCAACATAGTGTCATAGGTCTGTGTATAGATCCATGTTAGCCTAAGTTGTATATCGTCCTATGACTTACTGAAGAACTAAAGCAACTAGACATCAGACAGCACTGATAGGAGAGGATCATAGAATCATAGAATCATAGAATAGTAGAGCTGGAAGAGACCTCATGGGCCATCCAGTCCAACCCTCTGCCAAGAAGCAGGAAATCGCATTCAAAGCACCCCCAACAGATGGCCATCCAGCCTCTGCTTAAAAGCCTCCTAAGAAGGCCCCTCCACCACAATCCGGGGCAGAGAGTTCCACTGCTGAACAGTTCTCACAGTGAGGAAGTTCTTCCTGATGTTCAGGTGGAATCTCCTTTCCTGTAGTTTGAAGCCATTGTTCCATGTCCTAGTCTGCAGGGCAGCAGAAAACAAGCTTGCTCCCTCCTCCCTATGACTTCCCCTCACATATTTGTACATGGCTATCATGTCTCCTCTCAGCCTTCTCTTCTGCAGGCTAAACATGCCCAGTTCTTTAAGCCTCTCCTCATAGGGCTTGTTCTCCAGACCTTTGATCATTTTATTCACCCTCCTCTGGACGCTTTCCAGCTTGTCAACATCTCTGTTGAATTGCGGTGCCCAGAATTGGACACAGTATTCCAGGTGTGGTCTGACCAAGGCAGAATAGAGGGGGAGCATGACTTCCCTGGATCTAGACGCTATACCCCTATTGATGCAGGCCAGAATCCCGTTGGCTTTTTTAGCTGCCGCATCACATTGTAGGCTCATGTTTAACTTGTTGTCCACGAGGACTCCAAGATCTTTTTCACACGTACTGCTGTAGAGCCAGGCATCCCCCATTCTGTATCTTTGCATTCCATTTTTTTCTGCCGAAGTGAAGTAGCTTGCATTTGTCCCTGTTGAACTTCCCAGAAGAGAACAAAGGAAGAGAAAAGATGAGGCAAGGTTCAGAGAAAAAGCTTGTATGTGCATGCCTAATGGTGTTGGCTATAAAAACTGAACTTCACCTCAAGTCAGTGTGACACTTTCCACCCAACAAGGCGACTCAATCAAATAAACTTCTTGCAACGATCTCCTTCCTATAGCGGTTGATTGAATCAAAAACTCTGAAGGTTTTGAGGTTAATTAATAATAAAGGAACACGGCAGTGAGCCCTAACAGAACCATAGGATGGGATGAGTAGGAAGGGTTGCAAAAGAGTTTAGCCATGTCCCAGCAAATAGATGCACAATGGTTACAGAGACTTCCAGAGGACCCCTGAGGAACTCAGCGCTGATATTACCATTTTGCATCTGACAATGGACTTTCTCAAACAAAAGTGGAAAACTGGGAAAGAAGCAGAACCGTCACCTTCCCAGTAGGTTCAGGGAAGAACAAACTTCTGCTGCAGTCCTTCCAGGCTTGTTTGTTCTTCCGCATTAATAACTTGATTGCACTCCAAAATTATTTGGCAACATGACTCCCCGTTTTCACCTGTGAAATGCTGGAGGGAATGCTACAATTGCCTAGCCCTTACAATACTCCCCTTAAGGCCTACAGCATCTTTCCTCCTGGTTGCCAAAACCTAGTTTCACTCAGGCATAGAAATATTTGTTCTATTTATTTTAACAATAAGACTGCAAAGTGGTGATTTGCCCAGTGTCACTCCAGTGGGATTTGAACCTGGCAATCTCATGTTTAAAACCCAATATTCTTTCTACTGGACTGCATTATAATTGCTGTTTTTAAATTCAGATCTTACACTCTGGAATCTGTATTGATGTTTTCTCCCTTTTTACTGTTTGAGAGATATTATATCCATAAACGAAAGAGAGAAAAGGGTTTTGTTGCAGATTTCATAGGCCTAAGGAGCTATCATACTTATCTCTTTTTTAAAAGAATATGGATTTTGGATGCAGGTAAGAATCCTGCATCTGGTAGAAATACTGATTACAGCCAATTATAGTTTGATTGACCTGCCTTGGCAACCAAATTGATCTGGGACAGTTAAAATGCCTTGCAGAATTCGCTCTGTCCTTAAAAGGTGGGCGATTTGCTTGTGTGCATATATTTGATTCGGGAAGCGGTTTTTTCGATGGCTCTGTGTGCGTCCATTTACATCAGGATGAAATGTTCATTTGGGACGGCACAAACTAATCATTTTAGTGATAACTGAATTATATGTTATGTCCAACTAACTTCCAATTAGGCGTATAAGGCAGGAGTCAGACACAATAAGGAAAGATGGATTTACAGCTGTACCTTCCAAACACGTAGGAAATGTACTAAAGGGGTTTGCATATCTTGGCAGCATTTTGATGTCAAACGTTGGATACATGGTTGGATAGGATGGATACATGACCAACCTATGAATTATGATTATGATGGTTCACGTTTGAATGTAACCCTGTTAAGGAATTCGTAGAGAAAACTGCCCAACAAAAAAAATTATTAGTGTCTTTGTTTTTAGACCTGTTCCTGGTATTATTGGGGGCACTTGTTTCTAAAATTGTATTGGATAGACTGTATCAACTCTAGTTTCTTAGGTATTATGATTTTTTTTATGGGTGAGCAGATGACGATTGGTAGATGGCATATGTTCTTTTATCTCAAAAACTAAAGCTGATAAGGGGCAATGGGTGGCATTTTTGGAGGTCGCAGGCTGGTTAGCAGCCAGCTGCAATAAATCACTCTGACCAAGAGGTCATGAGTTTGAGGCCAGCCAGTGTCGGGGTGAGCACCTGACAATTAAAAATAAAATATAGCCCCTGCTCGTTGCTGACCTAAGCAACCCAAAAGATACCGTGTTTCCCCAAAAATAAGACAGTGTCTTATATTAATTTTTTCTCCCAAAGATGCTCTAGGTCTTATTTTCAGGGAATGTCTTATTTTTCCATGAAGAAGAATTCACATTTATTGTTGAACAAAAAAAATGAACATTTATTATATACAGTACAGTAGTTATCATAAACCAGCATAACCAGACAAACTGTGAATCCTATCAAGAATTTCTTATTACATTAGAGTATCACTTATCCAAGCTAAACGGGCCGGCAGAAGCTTGGATAAGCGAATAACTTGGATAATAAGGAGGGATTAAGGAAAAGCCTATTAAACATCAAATTAGGTTGTGATTTTACAAATGAAGCACCAAAACATCATGTTATACAACAAATTTGACAGAAAAAGTAGTTCAATACGCAGTAATGTTATGTTGTAATTACTGTATTTACGAATTTAGCACCAAAATATCATGATATATTGAAAACATTGACTACAAAAATGGCTTGGATTATCCAGAGGCTTGGATAAGCGAGGCTTGGATAAGTGAGTCTCTACTGTACTACCAATATTTCCATGTACAACACTTTATGGCACGTACATTTACCAATCCTGCATGCTCTGGTGTTCTGTTTGGTGGGCATGCTTCCGAACAAAAACTTTGCTAGGTCTTACTTTTGGGGGAGGCCTTATATTTAGCAATTCAGCAAAACCTCTACTAGGTCTTATTTTATGGGGATGTCTTATTTTAGGGGAAACAGGGTAGCTGCATCTATCAAGTAGGGAATTTAGGTACCACTTATATGTGGGGAGGCTAATTTACGACACCATAAAAAAATCATCCAGCTGCCATTGGAATGAGGAAGTGCCGTTGCAGTGGATGAAGAAGCAGCTGCTCCCCTGTGGCCAGAATCAAGCATACCCTCAGGAAGCTAGAAGCTGGAAGATGGAGCAGGTTAAATTGCCTCTGTGTCTGTCTCTGTTCTATGTTATATGGCATTGAATGTTTGCCTTAATTGTGTACAATGTGATCCGCCCTGACTCCCCTTCGGGGTGAGAAGGGCAGAATATAAATACTGTAAATAAATAAATAAATAAATAAATAAATAAATAACATTTTAGGCACCAAAATGTGTGTTGACTAGTGAAATCAATGCCCAAGAAGGGCAGCACACATCTATTTGAGAGCTTTCCTAGGACCTCTTCACATGGGTTGAAATTCAGTGGCAGCAACAGGTTTTTTGCACTTTCACCACAGAGCCCACCAGCTCCCATCACACACAGTAAAAATCTTCATGTTCCACAGTGAAGGTGTAATATTTCTGGCAGAGCATGACAAGAGGCTTCCTGTCTTTCCATAAGGAAAGATGGGTTGAGGTGGCTTACTGTGGCTTCCCCCCATGTTATGACAGGAAGCTGGGATGATGCGGGCCATGGGGCAACAGGTCCACATGGGCAGGTGCTGCTGTGATTGCCACCTCTGGCAACGTAAAATCCAGACTGTTTTTCCTCCCCTGGCCACCATTTGCCTCCTGCTCTGTGCTTCCTTGCAGCCCAGAGGAAGGAGACAAGGAAGACCCCCCTCCTTCCTGCTCCCTTCCTCTCCCCTGGAGTTGAATGATGCCATTCCCTCTCAGTCCAAATCGATGCCAGGGGCAGAAAAGGCTCCATGCTGGTTTCTTCAATTTAGCACACTAATGATATTTCGCCTAGGGACCTCTTCACATGGACTGGAATTCAGCGTGTGTGAAGAGATTCTTGGAAAGCTGGGGCAGAAAAGCAGCCAAGGAAAGAAGGGAGAGAGAAGAGAGAAACAGCCGGGTCTCCTGTAATGTTTAAAACCTGAACCCAGTCTGCTTACTGAGGCTTCCCTCCATGTGATGAGAGGGAAGCTGGGAGGGTGTGGGGCGCAGGGCAACCGGTCCCCATGTTGCCCTGCGCCTGTATCGCCGTGATCTGTGGAAATACTCGGCGATTCTGGCGGCACATGTAAAGAAGTCCTAAACATGGTAGGTTTTCATGGGATCAGAAACCCTTTAAAAGTTTCCAAATCATGTGTAGAAACTCTGCTTCAGTGCACAAAATGAATGTATCATGTTATTGCATGTTAATTATGATATTATTATATGTTAATTTGTTTTAATAATTTCTGGGAATATCTGAATACTGTGTTTCCCCGAAAATAAGACAGTGTCTTATATTAATTTTTGCTCCCAAAGATACGCTAGGTCTTATTTTCAGGGGATGTCTTATTTTTCCATGAAGAAGAATTCACATTTATTGTTGAACAAAAAAATGAACATTTATTATATACTGTACAGTAGTTGTCATCACAAACCAGCATAACCAGACAAACTCTGAATCCTATCAAGAATTTCTTGTTACTACCAATATTTCTATGGTATGTATCTTTACCGATCCTGCATGCTCTTGTCTTACTTTCGGGGGAGGCCTTATATTTAGCAATTCAGCAAAACTTCTACTAGGTCTTATTTTCTGAGGATGTCTTATTTTAGGGGAAACAGGGTAGAACCTTTGTGAACCAAGATGTTTTATGCCAGTGCTTCTCAACCTGGTGTCCCCAGATGTTTTTGGCCTTCAACTCCCAAATTTCCCAACAGCTGGTCAACTGGCTAGGATTTCTGGGAGTTGTAGGCCAGAACATCTGGGGATCCCAAGTTGAGAACCGCTGTTTTATGCAAAATATATACCTCAAAGGGTTAACAAGTTATGGAGGTGTTGTCTTGTCAAGTCCAGGTATATTCACACTATATTCACACTATTCAATATAGTTCTATTTGTTTGATGCTGCTTAAACCCTCATGCAATGAAGACAATGAGAGAAGCACAGCTGTTCAACCACCATATCCCTAAATACTGAGAGTGCTGGTTGAGAATGCTGCCCATATAAGAAGATCACATCATGGAGAGTTCAGTCTTCTTCTCAACAAAACAGTTTGTACAAATGTGCTTAACAGATAGAATCATAAAACAATAGAGTTGGAAGAGACCTCATGGGCCATCCAGTCCAACCCCCTGCCAAGAAGCAGGAAATCGCATTCAAAGCACCCCCGACAGATGGCCATCCAGCCTCTGCTTAAAGGCCGCCAAAGATGGAACCTCCTTATGACTTCCCTTCACATATTTATACATGGCTATCATGTCTCCTCTCAGCCTTCTCTTCTGCAGGCTAAACATGCCCAGTTCTTTAAGCTGCTCCTTATAGGGCTTGTTCTCCAGACCTTTGATCATTTTAGTCGCCCTCCTCTGGACACTTTCCAGCTTGTCAACATCTCTGTTGAATTGTGGTGCCCAGAATTGGACGCAATATTCCAGGTGTGTTCTGACCAGGGCAGAATAGAGGGAGAGCATGACTTCCCTGGATCTAGACGCTATACTTATATTAATGCAGGCCAAAATTCCATTGGCTTTTTTTCGCGGCCACATCACATTGTAGGCTCATGTTTAACTTGTTGTCCATGAGGACTCCAAGGTCTTTTTCACACGTACTACTGTCGAGCCAGGCATCGTCCCCCATTTTGTATCTTTGCATTTCATTTTTTCTACCTTAGTGAAGTATCGTGCATTTGTCCCTGTTGAACTTCATTTTGTTAGTTTCAGCCCATCTCTCTAATCTGTCAAGATACTTTTGAATTCTGTTCCTGTCTTCTGGAGTGTTGGCTATCCCTCCCAATGATGTCATCTGCAAACTTGATGATCATGCCTTCAGATGTATTACCCCTTGGTTATTTAATGACTCAGCTCTCCAACTTGAAACCTGTATCTAATTTGCAACTTTTTTGACCGCATAATGCTTTGACACTGAATACCTCTTGCTTCCATAGCTTCTGACTTGGGAACCGTGAATGTTGTTTGGAGTTGAGAGCTACAGGATGGCTCAGTTCTAATTCCGTCACATCTGAGTCCACTTATAACATCCTCAACAGGAATCTAGCCTATGTTTGTTGATTTAAGTTGGGTTTATTGGAAGCTGCTTTGAGATCTTCAGATAAAGGGCAGGATCTAAATAGTTAATGAAGTTGTAAATAAATAAATACGATGTGACAGGAAGGTATAACGCAGTTGACTCAGACCTCAAAGGAAAGATTGGTCAATGCCACCTTGCCCCAAGTTGCTCCCCATGTGGCCTCAGAATCCTGACTTCTTGATGGGAGGATATTTTTAACCTCCAGTCCTCGGGAACACAAAAACCAAATGATTGATTCATGTTAACTTTGAATGGTTTTAATAGGTTAAATAAGGTTTAAAGATTAGCCACAGACAGAAGGAAGGAGAAAGGACTCATAGAGGGGGAAAAATGGGAGAGAAGGAAGGAGAGAGAGATTATGTTTTCTCTTGTGTACATACACTCTACTGTCCAAAAGAGCTCTTCAAACAGTGACATCCATTTTCAGCATCTCATTTATGCAATAGCAGTAGTACTTTTAAGAGCCCTCAGAATTCCTTTTTTTCATTTTCTCCTCTACGCAGAGAGTTTCCATAAAAAGCATATCCACTGAGTACAATAAGTATGTTTCAAAGAGCTTCTCAACGAAAAGTTTGAGGGCAACAGAGCACTGGGCTCAGCCACTTAGCTTCCGCTCACAACTGATAATGATAATAAGAAATTTTAGGCGTTGGGATTTTCCAGGACAAGAGTTCTTTGGCTCAACACTGCAACAACCTTCTTTTATTGCTATGTTCATATTGCATCCAAAACTGTGAGAAAATCATAGGATACATACAAATTGTAAGGAAATACATGACACTTTATTTGAAATTTATTGCTAAACTGGGCTCTAAGTCTCTAGGTTTTATGAGTCATCTTCACCAGATGAGGATGTAAACTATCCAGTTTGGGTGGACTCAACTCAAGGCAAAAGGAAAGGGTTGTGGGCAAATATCCCATAGGGGTACATCTACAGTGTAGAATTAATTCAGTTCAACACCACTTTAACTGCCTTGGTTTAATGGTGTGGAATCATGATAATTGTAGTTTGACAAGGAATTGAGCCTTCTCTGGCCAAGGGTATTGGTGTCTCACCAAACTTCGAATCTCAGCATTCCATAGCACTGAACCATACAAGTCAAAGTGGTGTCAAACTATATTTATTCTACAATATAGGATACTCACTGGAAGCCACTGTGCATCGTGGGTACAACTAGCAGTCCCTTCAAAATTGGCTTTTGTGGTTGTATGAAAAAAGGCTGATTAGGTAATGCAGAATAAATTGAGGCCCCTTCCACACCGTTGAATAAAATCCCACATTTTCTGCTTTGAACTGGAATATATGACAATGTGGACTCAGATAACCCAGTTTAAAGCAGATATTGTGGGATTTACTGCCTTGATATTCTGGGTTATATGGCTGTGTGGAAGGGCCCTTAGTTGGATAGACATAGAATACTGATGTGTTTGTTTTTTCCTATCTTTTATTCCTTGCCTTGCAGGAATGTTTGGAAGTTGATGGCTTTTCACATCTATTGGACTCCAGCTGGATATACACTGCCATTTAATGTGGTTTGGAATTGCATGATATGGTCAGTCAGACTGATATACTTCTGTTCAATGGGGTTAAACTGCATTATGTGTGGTCTATTCTAACAATTCTGCCAACCTAACAGTTCAAAAACATGCAAATGTGAGATCAATAGGTACCGCTCCGGTGGGAAGGTAACAGTGCTCCATGCCATCATGCCGGCCACATGACCTTGAAGGTGTCTATGGACAACACCGGCTCTTCAGCTTAGAAATGGAGATGAGCACCAACCACCAGAGTCGGACACGACTGGACTTAATGTCAAGGGAAAACCTTTACCTTTACCTACTCTAACCATATAATGCAATCTAGATCCGGTGCCCAGCTCCCCTGAATGATGGGTGTTAGAGTCCAACAATAACTGAAGGGTCACGGGTTTCCCATCCCTGGCTATAGCTAAAAGCTCAGAGATCAGGATATAATAAAATATGGAAACAAACATCCATATAACTCAGAGACCATATAATAAAACACTCGACTAAATAACTAGCACATTAAAGGCAGAAAAGGCTAAAATAGACATCTTAAGAAAATCTAAATTATTTCTAAAGTCCAACATAATCCTAAGGGAAAACCTTCTTTGAGTAAAAGGTGACCTCAGTTTGTTTTTATGTAAGAGGAGCTATTAAAAAACCAACACTACATTGCTCTTTTTTGCTTCCACCCTCCCTCCCTCCCTCCCTCCCTCCCTCCCCCAAACCATAGATTTTAAAAATAGATCCAACTTAGATGTGTCATATTAGAGAGAGGTATCCCTTTGGGTTCTATGACTCACTGCAGGATTGACTGAAATTACATAACGTAGGTGGGAAACTAGCAAGCAATCCCAAGACAAATCTAATACCTCATCACCCTATTGGACCTTCTCCATTGGGTTTTTGATGGAACTTAACTGGAGAAACAAAGAAAGAGCAATTATATCAATGCTTTTCATCCAGTAGTGTTCCATCAATGAGAGGCTACTGGAATAACAAAGTCTTGAGAAGAACAAGCAAGGAAGTGCTCTTGACTATGATTTGCTCATGTGTCCCAGATAGATGTCTTGATCCTTTACTCCACCAACTCCACTGGCTACCAGTCTGTCTCCAGACACTTCAAAATGCTTGCTATGACTAATAAAAATCTTTATCACTTAGGTCCAGGTTATCTAAGAGGACACATCTCCCTAAAAGTCTGCCTGTGATCTGCCGGAGAGGACCATCACCTTCAGGTGGTATGTTCCATCACCTTCTTGAGAATTCTTGGTTGTGACATGAAACAGGGTTTTCTCTAAGAACCCTTCCTTTGAATGGCTAGAATGGTGTCCTCCATGCTATCATGCCACTGGCAAGCAAACACTTTTTTTACTCAGACAGTTTTCCACCTACATGTTATCAAAGAAAGGGTTTTTAAGAAGGTGGGATCAAGTATTTTGCAGCCTTATCCACTGGTAGAAGAAGGATGGAAATATCATCTTTCTTGATTGCCCGCTCTTCCAGTTTCAAAATCCTGGAACTTCAGTACTTAAGAGTGCTCAAGAGGAGTGTTGGTGCTTTATCTACCTGTATATATCACACCTTTGATCACAAACTGGGAAGCCAGGTAACCAGGTTATCTGACAAATGGCAAAGAACCCTATGTCTAAAGCAGTGGTTCTCAACCTGTAGGTCCCAAGATGTTTTGGTCTTTAACTCCCAGAAATCGTAAGCTGGTAAACTGGCTGGGATTTCTGGGAGTTGTAGGCCAAAACACCTGAAGACCCACAGGTTGAGAACCAATGATCTAAAGAGAAATGGGTGCACTTGTTTCAGGGCAACTGGTTGCCTAATCTAACACAACTAGTATTGCATTATATAGGGTGAACAACTGCATGCGAGGCAGTGACCCGTTTCTCTGATCTTATAACATGCCCAAATATTTCCATTTCCCTCTGTAATCCTTCTCATAATGGCGACAAGAAATGGCTTTGTACTAAGTGGTGGAGTACTTTACAAAAAAAATCACCAAAAAAGATGTCCAGTGGCCACCTCTGAGGACATTGTGTAGTACCATAACTCCAATGTTGCTACCTTGGCATCAGTTTCCATATCATAGCCATCAACGTCTTTGATCGAACTTGGAAATATTATCTTTTTTGGATTCCAGTTTCTAGAATCATTCAGCCAACATGACTGCAGTATTTTGGTAGGGGAATTTTCGTGCTTTCCAAGTTCTTCTTATTTATTCTCGGCAGTGGCCCCCCGGCTCTGGAATGCACTGCCAAAAGAGATCAGGCCATCCCCTACATTATCCAATTTCCGTAAGGAACTGAAGACCTGGTGGTGTCGGCAGGTTTTTGAGTAATTATATTGGACTACCGCCGATTTCTGAGCCTGAATATATTGCACAAGATTTTCCTAGCCTAAAATGATACATTTTAATATATTGGGTTTATGGTTCCCGTCCCCTTGATCTGGTTATGTAAGTGTGATTTATTGTTATAATTGTATTATTTTACTTTGTTTAATAATGTGTATTATGTTGTTATGTAATGTTTGTGTTGCTTTTATGACTGTAAACCGCCCTGAGTGCCATCCGGGAGATAGGGCGGTATATAAATAAAGTTTTATTATTATTATTATTATTATTATTTATTACTAGCTGTGCCCGACCATACTTTGCTGTGGCTTAATCTACTGGCCCTCTTGATTTGCATCTAATGGCCTTGTAGCCTTAAATTCTGGCCGATTTCTTCCTGGGGGTAGCCTCAGATGGCCCAAGGTTTCCCCCTTGTCTCCCTCTGCCTCTGGGCCCGTCCCCCTTCTCGCCCTCACCACACTCTTACCTTCCCTTCCTTAGGGTGCTGAGGTCTGGTTTCCGTCATCCAGTCTGGTGGGAAACCAAGTGGGTGGCGGTTACGACGGCCGCCGTGCGGCGTTTTCAAATCTCCCTCATTCTGCCCCCCCTTGTGCTTGTGCTCTGTTGCCACGGTTTTGAGCCCCACTGCGCCGCCTTTCCTTGCCTGCCATGTGCCCAGCCGCCCCCTTCCCTCCTCCCCCCCCCACTGGATGGGGAGCCCACCTTGGTCTCCAACTGAAGTCTCTGGAGGTAGGCGTGGTCTCCTCCACATTCCACAGAGAGAAACCGCCACTTTCGCCAGCCTCTCTCTCTTCTGGGACGGCCTCTCCTTCCCTCCCCCTCCCTGTTTTTGTATGTGGCAGGAAGGCACGCAGTGCTCTGTGGGGGATGGTGGCGATGATGGCAGCGGCCACAGCAGCAGCGAACTAGCGAGTGAGCGTGGAGGAGGGGGTGGGGTGGGGCACGTGAGGCTCATGTGCTGTGTCCTGCTCTGCGCAAGCGCAGATTTTTTTGGTGTTCTTATTTGCTTTTTTGGGGCACGGATGTGAGCTGTAGTGTTGGTTTTGTTGTCGGAACCTAGCGGGGAGGCCCCTGGGTTGTGTTGCCAAGTTTTGTGGTTCTGGGTTGTTTAGTTTCATTGTTTACCTTTAGGTAAAAATGCCAGAAGCTTTTTATATAGAGAGATTATTATTGACCCTTCCCTCCCTCCCTCCTTCCTTCCTTGTGAATTTCTAGCAATTAATAGGTTTGCAGCTGAGAACTTTTTCCCCCCTAAAGGGGAATATACGGCAATTCCCTCCCGCTCTGATACATATGCTCAGTGGATAGCGTCCATTTCATGTCAAGATTAAAGTTCTTTATTGTATTAGTTGCCAATCCCCGATGTGCCTATTAGCACTGGCCTGCGCAGAGTTCATTGCAAGGTGATGGTGATTTTTCATTCTAAAGAGCCCCATTATCTCATTCTTGGATGGGAACCTCTCCCATGTGAACCCTTTTAGGCCAGGTGGGATCTTCATCCTCCAGATGAAGGACTTTATGTCATGAAGAGTGTGATGTTTCTGAGTACAGAGTCATAAAAGAGGTTTTCAAAGTGGAATTATAAAAACAGGGCTCAGTGAGAAGAGACCACGATAAAGCAAGAAGACACGTAAGCACTCATCGAGTTCCCTCTGCTTTGCTAGAGAACTGGTGTTGTTTACAGAGGAGAAAATAATTATTA
Source organism: Anolis carolinensis (assembly GCF_035594765.1). Lineage (NCBI taxonomy): Eukaryota > Metazoa > Chordata > Lepidosauria > Squamata > Anolidae > Anolis > Anolis carolinensis. Next base: position 14,894,594 of record NW_026943820.1, read on the forward strand.
ATGAGTTAATGGACAAAAGCCTCTTAGTGACTAAAGTCCCTTCTACATTGCCATATAAAATCCAGATTATCTGCTTTGAAATGGATTATATGGCAGTGTACACTAAGATAATCTAGTTCAAATGAGATAATGTGAATTATCTGCTTTGAAAATCTGAATTATATGGCAGTCTTAGACTGGTATAAATGGTATGCTATATATATTCATGTGTCAACCTGGACATTTAAGTAAAAAAAATTGACCTCCAAAATCTGAGTCAATTTGTCCACTCGAAATAAAAAGCAGAGTGAAGAAAATAATAACATTTATTTATTTATTTATTTATTTATTTATTTATTTATTTATATACCGCTCTATCTCCTCGAGAGGACTCACGGCGGTTTCCAATATGTGTGCAAAACAGACAATTGTCAAAAGAACATGCAACAACTTGAACACAGCAGGCATAATAAACATTAGTGCTTCTTGCCACTTTACTCAGAATAGTAGGGCTCCTTTTTTTGATAAGAGTAAATTTTGCACCTTCACTTTTTATCAAAAATGGAACCATCTTTTTTTCTAAGTAGAGAAAAAATCTTTTTGAATTCTTCAGTGGGAAAATGCTCATGGAGTGGCCAAGACCAGCTGGCTCACGAAACAGAGCTAGAACTTTTCCCTCTCCATGGAATAACCATCGACTTATCCACAGATAATATACAAATCCTTAATTTTGGCCCAAAATGCCACCTTTGACTCATACATAAGGGTGACTTGTATATGGCTAGCTATATACAATAAATACTTTCTTGGATGTTGCACAAGGATTTATTATGTATAGTAAATTAATGTTTTAAAGACTATTTCCACACTGTGGCTGTTTTCATACTACTATTAGCACAAATTCAGGTCAAAGTAATCGGTTATACGAAGGAGGTAGAGTCCAATGTTTTGAGCGTGCCTCTTCAGACATATAGCCCAGCTTTTTTTAGATGCCAAAAATGATGCAAAACGTATATTGTATTTCCAAAAATGAGCATTCTACGATCTTTCAGGGGATGAAGCATTATGGATTCATAGATATTTGACACTCATCGAAAAAAATGACCTCTTTCAATTCCCTGAATTGCATTTTTGGGGAACAGCCTGGTCTGTTTACTGAGGACAAAGGTCTGTTTAACAGGGCTGCCTATAAACATTGCATAGAAAGCAATGGAAATGAGCCATGGGAATGAATAAAGAGCAACAGAACAAAGCGCTGGGGCAAAGCATGGTCAAATGCCATAAGACCATTGTAAAATTATTATTTAAAGTACTATAGACTGTTTTCTCCCTGCAGATTTGTTGTGTGGTTAGTATTCATCATGAATGGGTTTCCAAAATGGAACAAATTCTATGTATTTTATGTTCCATAGACTTTTTAGGAACTGAGATAGGAAGAAAGGAAGGAGACCGAAAGAGATCAGATGGGTGGATAGAAAGAGGGACGACAGAAGCTCAGTGAGGTAGATAGGGGCTTGTTGCAAATCTTAGTATTCTGGGAAATGGTTTCAACTGACAAAGAAAATTTTAGTCATTTTGGAAGAACTAACTCCACAGTTACTTGTGTTAGTACATGATATACTTGTCCGAAGTATTTATTCCAATATAAGACCTACTCTATTAAATTGCTCTTCCATCTTAGCAAAAGTGTACAAAAGATGCATGCATTTGTGTTTTAAATAACTTGAAACAATAATATGTAGAACAAGAAGGGTAGGGAAAATTATTTGTTGAAATTAATTGCACAATATTATCCATTAATTTCAACCCCTCCCCCAAATATAGCACTTCTGCTACATTTTGGAGATATAAAATCAACATGGCAAAAGAAAGAATTAATAATAATTTTTATTACTGCTCTAAGGTTAATTATAGCCAAAAAAGTTGGTAAGAAAATAATGAATACAAAACTGATGATAGGTACAAAGAGGAGTGGAATATTGCAATAAAAGATAAGCTGACTTGTGAAATAAAATGTAAAAAGGGGATTAATGAAAAGAAATGATTTTGAGGCAATATGGGTTTTTTTAACGTCAGAAGTGAATTGAGAACATACTGCAAGTCGCTTCTGGTGTGAGAGAATCAGCCGTCTACAGAGACATTACCCAGGGGACACCCAGATGTGCTACCATCCTGCTGGGAGGCTTCTCTCATGTCCCTGCATGGGAAGCTAGGGCTGACAGATGGGAGTTCACTCCATCTCGCAGATTTGAACCGCCAACTTCAAGTCAGCAGTTCAACCGGCACCAGGGTTCAACCCATTGAGCCACCACGGCACCTAATATGGGGTGAATTTTTGGAAGATATGTTCATCAAATAAAAAGGAATAAAATCAAATCAACATATATTTGCATTTTGGATAAGAGGTCAGCATAAGAATCATTAATATTAAGGATGAATACATGTCCCATGAGTGGTGGCGCACATAGAGATTAAATGTATAAAAATATATGACAAATTGTTCAACTGATTTATTATACATTTTGTGTTAATGTTGGTTGTGCTACATTTGTATAATTTATTTAGTATGAATAAATACAATTATGAATAAAAAAGAAGCCTGCAACTTATAGCTCTAGTGCCTTTTCAAGTGCCCTGAAGTTCACACTGCTGGCAAGAATGATTTATGTTCTAGACAGCATTATTGGAAAAAGAACCAGGTGTCAGAAAGAAACTGCACAAAAGCAACAACTTAAAAAGAGAGAGAGAGTTGGGAAGGTGATGGCTGCTAACTAGCCACAAGGTGTCAAATCTCTCCCAGTACCTCTCCTAGACCGCTTCATTTAAATGGGGGCAACCAGAAGTGCATTCCACATCTGTGATAGAAGCTGCATAAAACTATACTTATGCACACAACTACTTAGAAAGTAGTGGGGGTATGCACAATTTCGATTGGGTATATCGCATTAGAATGATTTGGGGGATTTGGTTGCTGAATGCATGAAAACTAGCTGAGAACAGGACAGTCGAACCTTTAGCTACTAGTACAGACTATAGCAGACTGATATTTTCAGCTAATGGAGTCTAATGATGACCAATGGGACTTAGTGACACTCTACGTGAGGCAGAGGTGGCGGTGTGGGCAGGGTAGCCTCTTGGGCAAACAGGAACTCACTTTCCCAGCAGCACTTTCTGCAGCGCAAGCATTGAAGAGGCCTTTTGCTCCCTCCTGGGGCATGATGGGAGTTGAGGTTTTTCTCTCTATGTGTTCTTCTCTTTCTCAGCCAATCAGAGGCTTGGTTGATTGTGTCTGTTCATTCTCCTCCCCTCTTGTGGTGTGTGCTTGGGACTTCAACTCCCAGAACCCCCTCCTGTGTGTGTGTTTTTTAATGTTATGGTAAAGATTTTTTTTAATTAAAAAAAATTGTGGATTGGTGAAATGTTCAGAAACTCGGCAGGCTTGCAGTAGAAGGTGTGGCCTATAAGTGAGGTGAGTTTCATGCTGATAGAACTAAAAATGTCAGAGAAATGAGCTTCTAAAGTATCCCCACTGGCACCAATGAACAGGGGCAGTTCAGCCGCGAGGCCATTTATGTGATGCCTTATGGGCCTTGTAGTCCCGTTCCTAGTGTCACTGTGGCAGATGAGGATGAAAACATGGGGTTTTCTCCGGATCAACAACAGCTGGACTCCTTCAAGATGCCTGATGTTGATGTTCTTGCCCAAGAGCCAATTAAAACTGACCTTGAACAGCTCTCACCTCCCTTCGCTAGGAGACATTCCTTTACTGCAGACAGGGGAGTTAAAGAGTGGGTTCGCAGGAGTTTGAGAATTGCTGCCAAACAAGACACTGATTAGCCATGTTTCCCCTGGGAAAATCCAGAGAGTCTCACATCTGCAAAGTTAGGTTTCGTTCCCTGTTCTCTAGGGAAAGAGGACGCTGAACACCTGTTTGGCGGGAAAACGAGACCCCGTTAAAGGTGCCTGGCACGGTTGGTTCGTTGCGGAGACAACAGAGCAGCTCCAGGAGTGAATTCATGTTTCCAGCCTAGTGTGGACTTCGCTAAGTCCGCAAATCCAGTTTCCTTGCCTCGTCTATCCAAGCCTCCAAGAATTGCCTTGCTTTGCTCCTAGCCACGGATTTTGTTCTTAGAATTAAGTTTTGGATTGCCTTGCCTCGTTCCTTGCTACGGATCCTGATTCCTAGATTCAAGCCTTGTTTCCAACCTCCTTGTGGATTTACCTTGTGCCTTGAAAGACTCTGGACATTTCCCCACACTATTGCCTGGCAACAGTGTGTGTTTCGGTTATTGGATTTTATCTTTGAACTCTAATATCATTTATTGGACAAACTATTTCTGGACTATATTTGGCCTCATTTGAAAGGTCTGCTTCTGGACTACATTTTCCACTTGTTTTTATTATTCTTATATACTTCTTTAATAAAGATATTAGATAGTTATTGGCCTCCGTGTATGGTTCTTGGTGCTCCGCTGCCTAGGGTCTGACAGTTTGTCTCCGCCACCAAAGCACCAAGCAACCTAAGGCCAATATGTCTGTCACACCAGGAGCCGGAGCGGGCACACCTGCTGGGACACCACCGGCCAGTTACACCATCTCCCTGGACGAATTTAACTGGATCCGGGAATAAGCTCTGAGAACAAGAGGGAGAGATCCGGGGCTTGAAGGATCGAGGAGCCCGTCTCCCTGCTTTGGCGTTGCCAACCAAGTTCTCCGGGGAAGCCTTCAAAGTTCATGTATTCCGCCGCCAGTGTATGGCGTACCTAGAAGCCTGTCACACTGAGTTCCCACAAGAAGATGTCAAGGTGGGGTGGATTTACAGCCTCTTAGACGGACCTGCAGCGATTTGGGCGACGGCGCTGTACGACGCAGGATCTGTGTACCTAAACACTGCACAGCAATTCTTGGCCCACCTCCGGAATACGTGGGGAATCGAGGACGACCAAGAAGCAGCGGGTCACAAGCTTCGACGTCTTTTTCAAGGGGATAGACCACTGGCTCAGTATATAGCCGAGTTCCAGGTGTTGGCTCAAAACACCGGCTGGAATGATGTAGCCCTCAAAGGACAGTTTCGTGAGGGCCTTAACCATGAAATGCAGGAGGAGGTCTCCAAGGTGGAACCCCAAGAGACTCTTGAGAGACTTATCGCCCATTGCTTGCGGGCAGAAGTTTTGCTCGCCAACAAGAGTCAATGGGTTCGGGGCCAGGGCGGAAGAGCCGGGGTAAAGCCCCCTTCCACTGCCAATGTACAGCTCCGCCCAGTGTGGAGACCCCCGCAGTCAGCTTCAACTCCCATAGGGAACGAGGACGAGCCGATGCAGTTGGGCAACGTGCGTCCCAGACTGGACGTTGCAGAGAAGGCCCGCGGCAGCGCCTGAATCTATGCTGGTACTGTGGAAATGGGGGCCATTTCGCCAAGGAGTGCCCAGCAAAAAGGAAGCCCTCCACCCGTTTGGCGGCGGCGCCCTCCGCGAATGCGGAGGCTTCCGAGGCGGCTACAATTAAGCCAGCGGGGGAAGGCAACTACCGGGTGTAGAAGGGCTCGCCAACCCGGTCAAAATTTCCACTCAAGAGCCGCAAACAGGAGTCTTGTTCCTTCTAGTGGTCACACTGTGGTCAGTCAAAAAGGGACCCGTCATGATCCATGCCATGATAGATTCGGGAGCAACCAACAACTTCATTGATAGAGACTATGCTAACTCTTTGGGATTACAATATCATGACTTTAAAAACACCCGGGTGGTGCAAGCCATCGATGGGCAACCCCTGAAGACGGGGCCAGTAAGCCAATGGACAATTTAGGCACTTGCCTATGGCACCGTAATCCCAGGGGCGCAGTTGAGGCGCCCACTGCATGCGCGCACATGCGTGCATGCATGCGTGCACACACACCCCGCCTCCTCCTCCTTTGGGCCTTCAGCCTGGCCGGGGCCCGACTTCGGCCTGGGCCCAGCCGCTTAGGCCCACTATTTCCGCACCACCCCAGCCGCCAGCGCCAGCACAGTTTTGTTCCGGCAGCTCCACTCTTCCTCCCGCTGCCGCCGCCATTGCGGACCATTGGAAACTAGGCAAGAGGTCTGTTGGAAATTAGGTAAGTGGGGTTTGTATATCTATGGAATGTAAAGGTTGGGAGAAAGAACTCAAAGAACTTTTGTCTGTCTGAGGCAAGTGTGGATGTTGCAGTTGGCCACCTTGATTAGCTTTGAATGGCCTTACAGCTTCAAAGCCTGGCTGCTTCCTGCCTGGGGTGATCCTTTGTTGGGAGGTGTTAGCTGGCCCTGATTGTTTCATGTCTGGAATTCCCATTTTTGAGTGTTCTTTTTTTACTGTCTTTATTTATTTATTTATTTATTTATTTATTTATTTCCCCTACTTGTGTCCTGCCCTTCTCACCCCGAAGAGGACTCAGGTTGGCCTCACAACTGGCAACAATTTGATGCCTGATTGGTTGGGGGGGGGGGCAAAATTCTGTTCGCCTACACTTGAAAATTTCCTTGGGCCGGCCAATGAACCAAATCTTTCAAGCATGAAAACAGAAACTCCTCCTGAATTTGGGAAGTTCCATAAAAATGGAACAGGACAGCAGCCAAAAACCAGACACCAAAAACTGTATGTGTTTTTGCCGAATTGCACATCCCAAGAAAGTAGCTACACCAATTACCTTATCACACGGGACAGAAGAAGCCTCCAGTTCACCCATGGAGTCCCACGTCATCCATCCTAAAAACTGAGGCACCAACATGGTGGGACAGCAAGGCTTCAGCAGGGTGATGACACTTTCCTACATGGGATGGGGAAGCGTCAGCTGATGGCCAGAGCACTGGGATTACCCTAATGCTGCCCTGATGACACCCAGATTAACCACAGAGATGGCTGGACCTCATAAATGTGATGAGGTTCCAAGAGAATTTCAGTTCTTGATCACAACACTGGCAAAAAAAATATGCCCCATAACAGGATAATATTTTCAACTCCCAGTGCGATGGATGTCCCCATCTTTAGACCAGATGAGACAATCAGGTCAGGCAGTAAATGGTATGAAGAGGGTCAGAAGACATGAGATCACTCCACCAATCTTCCCCAAACCTCATTTCTCTTTGCCAGAGTTGTGCATGCCAGGCAAGTATTCCATCAACAGGGTTGAAGTGAATTCCAGTTCGGTTCATTTCACACCTGGGATAAGGCCAAGGGACCATCTTCTCCTTCACCTTAAGCTGCAGAAGGTCTTGGACCAACTCTTCTTCATGTATAGAACTGAAGTCTCAGATGCAATATAACTCTAAGCTGCACCTGAGGTAGTAGGACAACCCTATAAATGGAATTGTCAGTCATTTTATTCAGGGCATCTTTAAAAAAGGAATTAAAAATGACTGGATGAAAGCTGATGAAGGAACTGGGCTGCCGATGGCCCGTTCCCCTGTATATATTAGCTATTTCGTGAACATGATTCTGTCACAAACCTGCCACTCCGTCCAGCTCATCGCTCATGCTTTATCACCAACTGAACTTAAAATACACAGTCCCATGAATGCTTCAAGCTAGGGTGAAGGGCTATGCTGGGTAATAAAGATAGCTTTTCTAGCTCCGGACAAAGTTATTGCTTTGCATCAGACAATGCAAATCATCAGTTTTTATTGCAGGCTTCCTTTTATTGGACAAAGGGGAGAGAAAGGAGACTGTGTGCTCTCTCTACTTACTGAGCGGTTGTATTGATATTTCATAAAGGGTGGCTAGAGGGCTTGTCATTACAGGCTGGCTGCCATATTAGTTACTTGGGTCCAATTGAAATCCCTTCTTTTGCTATTCCTTTGGTAGCCATCAGAGCCTTCTTTTACTTAGGACTTGGCCATTTCAAAGCGCTAACTAGAATCCCAGTGGCCGTGGGGCAATTTGTAGTGATCTATGAAAATAATAAATAATCCAGTCCTTAATGCGACTGTGCTTGGTACACAGTGCTTTGTTGTTTACCATATTAAACAGCTGCCAAGCAGCCATACTTTATTGTGTTTCAGTAGTTCAATTATACTTTTATTAGACACTCACCAACATTGTTAGGCAGGCTGTAAATTACCAGGAAAGAATGGGGGGAAATCTCTGGTCGGAAATCAGCCCCAGAACTTTGATCAAGGCAACAACTCACCTTGGTGTTTGCAGAATCAGCAAGGAAGAGTTTTTGGATGCCGTCTGCAGTCAAATTTAGGCACAGCAACAGTCCTGCTGATTTCACAACAGAAATTAAACATCTGCTTATCGCTTACCAACTGAAATCAATGAGATGTTAAACTGCTTATCTTGGCTGGATTCAATTTGCGGAGGGGAGGGGGGAGGTAAGAGAATACTCTTTTTAGGACAACGACTCCCAGAATCCTTATCCAGAATGGAGATTAGCCGTTCTGGCTGAAGCCTAAGAACTGTAGTCAGAACGTAACTTATCCACACTTTGTCTTCATACCTTGTCATGGTGGCTTTATTGCCACATTATTCAAAAGCACAATGTTTAAAAAGTAGAATCAGGAGGATTAAAATGCTCTGTCACTGCTTCGGAGTATTGTAATTTATAATATCAAATGTATGCCCACTTATCCTCTTGAATTGAGATTGTCCTATTTGTCCAATGTAGAGTGTAGAAGAGTGTTGCTAACACAGGATGACACATATTAACTTGGAAGATGAGCATGTACATGCGTCCCCGAGGTTGTGGGTGACATTATGGAGACCTAGAATGTTGCTGCTAGAGTAGACATGGGAACAGAGTTACGAAGCATCTGTCTTTGTAGTAGGATCTTGTCTGTATATTACCATCTTCCAAATGTGAGCTGTTATAAGATAGGTAAAAGGTAAAGGTTTCCCCTGACGTTAAGTCCAGTCGTGTCTGACTCTGGGGGTTGGTGCTCATCTCCATTTCTAAGCTGAAGAGCGGGCGTTATCCGTAGGCACCCCCAAGGTCATGTGGCCGGCATGACTGCATGGAATGTCGTTACCTTCCCGCCGGAGCGGTACCTATTGATCTACTCACATTTGGATGTTTTCGAACTGCTAGGTTGGCAGAAGCTGGAGCTCACAGTGGGCGCTCACTCCGCTCCCCGGGTTTGAACCTGGGACCTTTTGGTCTGTAAATTCAGCAGCTCGGCACTTTAACACACTGAGCCACTGGAGGCTCCGTTATAAGATAGAAGCTGCTAGAACTTGAGAGCAAGTAAAGACATGCTACTCAGAGCTTCTGATGGGGAAGTATTGTTCTCCAGAACTGTTTTTACCTTATCAATAATATGCTTGATTGATCTCAGTTTGGAACTGTAGGTGAAAACTAGTAGTGTTTGATCGTTTTCTGGCTCTTGTCTCTATAATTGTAGACTGTAGCAATACTTCTTGGGAAGAGAGTGTGATGACCCATGGGCCTTGTAGTCCTGCTCAGGACACTGTAATTCCTGATGAAGATGAAAACTTGGGTTTTTTACCTTCCCAGTCTGAACTGGATTCCTCTCAGCCAGATCTTTCCCAGGCAGATCTGGGAACCTTGCACCTGCAAGAAAGTTGTCTCCCAGAAGTATGTCAAACAAGCCCAGAGCCTACTTCTCCCGTGTTCTTGCGCCGGGAGTTTTGTAAACAACAGAGAAGTTTGGAATCAGCTTCGCGCAGGAGTGCAAGAATTGCAGCTAAGAATGTAGCCAATTAAGACTGCTTCTCGTGAGAATCTTTAAGGAGTTTAACATCTGGTCTCAGAGTTTAGCTTTCGTTTCTGTTTCCCAGAGAACGGCTTCGGTGGGAAAGTTAGACTCTATATAGGTGTTTTAACCGCGTAGTAACTTCGCGGAGTCAATTCGTCAGCCTACGGAGCGAGTTGTGTCTGGACAGCGCGCTCCGACTCAAGCCTCGCTCCTGCTCAAGCCTTGCCCTGCTTTCCAGCTTTCGCCTTGCTTCCCAGCCTTTGTTTACCTACGGACTTTGCCTTGTTTCCCAGGACCAATCCTTGCCTTGTTCCACGGATTTTATCAAGTTATTCCACGGACCTTGTTCTTGTTCTTAGTTACCTTGTTCCACGTTCAAGCCTTGTTTCAAGTATCAAGTTATTTCCTAGCCTCGCTCAAGTTATGGACTAAAGGACCTTGTCAATTCCCCTCACTTTGCCTGGCAAAGTGAGTGTTTCGGTTATTGGATTACAACTTTGGACCATAATATTTCTTATTGGACATTGCTTTTTTGGACTAATTTTGACCTTCCCTGAAAGGTCTACTTCTGGACTAACTTTTACATTTGCTTTTACTAACTTTATATATTTCCTTAATAAAGATATTAGATAGAATCTGGCCTCTGCGTATGGTTATTGGTGCTCTGTAGCCTGGGTCGTGACAGTTTGACTCCGCCAACCTAAGCACCAATTAACCTCGGCCAGAATGTCTACCGGAGTCGTACCTGGGCCGAGCGGCCAGCCGATTACCTACACCATCGACAAGGATGAGGTGGACCGAATCCGTGATAAGCTCAATGCACAGGATGGAGAAATAAAGGGTTTGAAGGAACGCGGAATTCGTCTTCCGGCCATGGCGTTGCCAACCAAGTTTACTGGAGAAGCTTCCAAGGTTCATGTTTTCCGTCGCCAATGTCAAGCTTATCTAGAGGCCCGTGCTGCCGAGTTTCCCCAAGAAGACATCAAAGTGGCGTGGGTTTACAGTCTTCTAGACGGGCCAGCGGCCAACTGGGCGACGGCACTGTTCGACCAAGCCTCTCCACACCTAAGATCAGCGCAACACTTCTTGGACCACCTCAAGGAGACTTGGGGAATCGAGGACAATTTGGAGGCAGCCGGTCACAAACTCCGTCGCCTTTTCCAAGGAGACAGACCTATGTCCCAGTATATAGCCGAGTTCCGAGTGCTGGCCCACAACACCGGCTGGAACGATGTAGCCCTCAGAGGACAATTCCGGGAGGGTCTCAACATTGAAATGCTGGAAGAAATCTCCAAGGTGGATCCTCCCCAGACCCTCGAGGCACTCATTGATCAATGTTTACGGGCTGAAGTCATGATTGCCAACAGGAAACAGTGGGTTCGAGGCCAGGGCGGTAGAGCCGGGGCAAAACCCCCCGCTCCCGCCAGCGTTCAGCCACGTCCAGTGTGGAGACCCCCACCACCATCCCCATACCCCAGAGGGAGCGAGGAGGTGCCGATGCAGTTGGGCAATGTGCGTCCCAGATTAGATGCCGCCGAGAAGGCCCGTCGTCAACGCTTAAACCTCTGTTGGTACTGCGGGAATGGGGGCCACTTCGCCAGAGAGTGCCCAGCCAAAGGGAAGCCTGCCGCCCGTCTTGCGGCGGCGTCCTCCACGGAGACGAAGGCGTCTGAGCCGACTGACACACAGCCGGCGGGGGAAGCCAACGACCGGGTGTAGAGAGGCTCGCCAACCCGGTCAAAAAATCCATTCAAGAGCCGCCAACCGGGGTCCTGTTCCTTCTCGTGGTCACATTATGGTCAGCAAAAAGGGGACCCGTCATGATCCACGCCATGATAGACTCTGGAGCTACCAACAATTTCATTGATAGAGAGTATGCCGACTCTCTGGGATTACAATATCATGATTTCAAGAATGCCCGTGTGGTGCAAGCCATAGACGGCCGCCCCCTCAAGACGGGCCCCGTTAGCCAGTGGTCGGAACCCACCAGGATGTGGATAAGGGAACATATGGAAGAGATTTCCTTCTTTGTTACCGAGGTTCCCCATTTCCCTGTGATCTTGGGAATTCCATGGCTGACTCTCCACGACCCCAGCATCTCCTGGTCCAACAGAGAACTACAGTTTGCTTCACAGTACTGCCAAAACCATTGCCTTGTAGCCAAGGTCTGCCATGCCACAGACACCGAGCCCATCATCACCCTGCCCAAGAAGTACTCCGAGTATTGGGATGTATTCAATGAAAAAGAAGCCGAGAAATTACCCCCACATAGACCGTATGACTGTGCCATTGACCTGGTGGAGGGGGCCCCGATCCCGCGAGGGCATCTATACTCCCTGACTGAACCAGAGCAAGAAGCTCTCAGGGAATTTATAGAGACAAACCTTCGTAAGGGATTCATTAGACCCTCTCAATCCCCAGCCGCCTCCCCAGTGATGTTTGTGAAGAAGAAAACAGGGGAACTACGCTTGGTGGTGGACTACAGAGCATTGAACAATATCACCAAGCGGAGCAGCTATCCCCTGCCCTTAATCTCGGATCTACTGGATCGGCTTCGAGGAGCCAAGGTTTACACCAAGCTGGATCTTCGGGGGGCTTACAACTTAGTTCGCATCAGGGAAGGGGACGAGTGGAAGACCGCCTTCCAGACCAAATTCGGATTATTCGAGTCCCGAGTTATGAATTTCGGATTATGCGGAGCTCCCGCAACGTTCCAGCATTTTGTCAATGACATTTTTCAGGACTATCTAGACAGGTTCTTGATAATCTACCTGGACGATTTTTTGGTGTTTTCTAGATCACAATCAGAACATGAGAACCACGTCAAAATGGTGTTACAACGATTGCGGGATCATGGACTTTATGCCAAGCTGGAAAAATGCGCCTTTGATCTACAAGAAGTAGATTTCCTTGGTTACCGCATCTCGCCTCTAGGGCTTTCCATGGATCCAGCCAAGGTCTCAGCAGTATTGGAATGGCGGGCGCCAACTAACAAGAAAGAGGTACAGCGTTTCTTGGGGTTCGCGAACTATTACCGCAAGTTCATTCCAGATTTTGCCCGCTGGTCTGACCCCATCACTAGCTGCATCCGTGGAAAACAGCCCTTCCGCTGGACTGATCAAGCAGAGAAAGGGTTCCAGCAACTAAAGAAACTATTCACGTCCCAGCCAATTCTACAGCACCCAAATCCTGGAACCCCTTTTATTGTGCAAGCGGACGCCTCTGATGTGGCAATTGGGGCAGTACTCTTACAACCGGTGGGAGATCACCTCCATCCCTGTGCCTTTTACTCTCGTCAACTAACCACACCAGAGAGAAATTACACCATTTGGGAAAAAGAACTACTGGCCATAAAGGCAGCCTTTGAAACTTGGAGACATTGGCTAGAAGGGGCCAAATTCCCCATTGAAGTCCACACTGATCATCGTAATCTAGAACATCTAAGAACTGCCCGCAAGCTAAATCAGAGGCAGCAACGTTGGGCTTTATTCTTCGAACGTTTCAACTTCCAGATTCATTATGTGACCCCAGCCCAGACCAAGCAAGCAGACGCCCTGTCACGTAAACCGGAATACGCTGCAGGACGCAAGGAGACCTTTGAATCCCAACTATTACAACCCGAGAACTTTGCCACGCTCACGGTGGGGAACACCAAATCCATTCCCATTGGTTCAACTTCCCCTACTCCAGGACCCATCTGTGCTCAAGAAATCAGGGCTAGTCAGCAAGCAGATGCCTGGGCGCAGGACCAACTTCGCCAAGGTCTGCATTTTCCCTTTTCGCTTAAAGATGGGCTGCTTTGCTATAGAAATCATGTTTATATCCCACCCGGACCGGGAAAAAGCGCTTCGTCTGTGTCATGACTGCAAACCAGCAGGACACTTCGGACTGTTTAAAACTATGCATTTGATCCTAAGGGATTTTTGGTGGCCCAAGATCCGCAAGGATGTGGAAAAATATGTCAACACCTGCCCAGTATGCCAGCGCTCCAAGATACGAAGGGAGAAGCCCTCAGGGCTTTTACACCCCCTTCCTACCCCATCTCGCCCATGGGAAATAATTTCCGCGGATTTCATCACTGACCTACCACCTTCCTGTGGATTCACCACGATCTTAGTGGTGGTGGACCTTTTCACCAAGTTAGCCCATTTCATTCCCTGCGAAGGCCTCCCCACGGCCAAAGAAACTGCGGATCTATTTCTTCAACATGTTTTCAGACTACATGGATTGCCCAAGAGTTTAGTCACAGACCGTGGATCTCAATTCACCTCTCGTTTTTGGAAGGCACTACAAAAACTATTGGGCATAGACTCTCGCTTATCTTCAGCTCATCATCCCCAAACAGATGGGCAAACGGAGCGCACCAATGCCACTTTGGAGCAGTATCTTCGCTGTTATGTAAACTACCAACAGGACAATTGGGCTTCTCTGTTACCACTGTCTGAGTTTACCTACAACAATGGAGTTCAAGCTTCTACAAAAGAAACGCCGTTCTTTGCAAACTACGGCTTCCATCCACGTTTCTTCCCCCCTGTCATTGAAACTTCAGAAGTTCCCGCAGCAGAGGATTGGCTGCAGGAACTCACAGCGGTGCAACAACTTTTGCTCCAGCAACTGGACCAAGCCAAGGAGGACTATAAACGCCACGCTGACAAACATCGCCAGCCGGGCCCCGAAATCAAGGTAGGAGATCGGGTTTTTCTGTCCACTCGCTTCCTGCCCTCCCACCGCCCTTGCCGGAAGTTAGATGCCCGTTTCATTGGCCCTTATCCAGTGGTGGCACAATTAAACCCCGTGACTTTCAAACTCCAACTTCCGCGTTCATTGCGCATTCACCCAGTGTTTCACCGTTCCCTGCTCCTTCCGGCGGATGGTGTGCGTCCTGATACAGACCAACCGGCCCCCCCTCCTGTTTTGATGAATGGGGAGGAGGAGTTCGAGGTTGAGGACATTTTGGATTCTCGCTTTCACCGCCGCCGCCTACAATATCTCATTGACTGGGTGGGTTTTGGCCCTGAGGAACGCTCTTGGGAAGACGCCTCCACAGTCCATGCTCCTGATCTAACCCGTCGCTTTCATCAGACCTATCCCGCCAAGCCACGACCTCGCGCCTCGGGGAGAGGGCCCCAGTTTGGGAGGGGCCTTGAGGAGGGGGATAGTGTGATGACCCATGGGCCTTGTAGTCCTGCTCAGGACACTGTAATTCCTGATGAAGATGAAAACTTGGGTTTTTTACCTTCCCAGTCTGAACTGGATTCCTCTCAGCCAGATCTTTCCCAGGCAGATCTGGGAACCTTGCACCTGCAAGAAAGTTGTCTCCCAGAAGTATGTCAAACAAGCCCAGAGCCTACTTCTCCCGTGTTCTTGCGCCGGGAGTTTTGTAAACAACAGAGAAGTTTGGAATCAGCTTCGCGCAGGAGTGCAAGAATTGCAGCTAAGAATGTAGCCAATTAAGACTGCTTCTCGTGAGAATCTTTAAGGAGTTTAACATCTGGTCTCAGAGTTTAGCTTTCGTTTCTGTTTCCCAGAGAACGGCTTCGGTGGGAAAGTTAGACTCTATATAGGTGTTTTAACCGCGTAGTAACTTCGCGGAGTCAATTCGTCAGCCTACGGAGCGAGTTGTGTCTGGACAGCGCGCTCCGACTCAAGCCTCGCTCCTGCTCAAGCCTTGCCCTGCTTTCCAGCTTTCGCCTTGCTTCCCAGCCTTTGTTTACCTACGGACTTTGCCTTGTTTCCCAGGACCAATCCTTGCCTTGTTCCACGGATTTTATCAAGTTATTCCACGGACCTTGTTCTTGTTCTTAGTTACCTTGTTCCACGTTCAAGCCTTGTTTCAAGTATCAAGTTATTTCCTAGCCTCGCTCAAGTTATGGACTAAAGGACCTTGTCAATTCCCCTCACTTTGCCTGGCAAAGTGAGTGTTTCGGTTATTGGATTACAACTTTGGACCATAATATTTCTTATTGGACATTGCTTTTTTGGACTAATTTTGACCTTCCCTGAAAGGTCTACTTCTGGACTAACTTTTACATTTGCTTTTACTAACTTTATATATTTCCTTAATAAAGATATTAGATAGAATCTGGCCTCTGCGTATGGTTATTGGTGCTCTGTAGCCTGGGTCGTGACAGAGAGCAATGACCAATCCCGAAAAAATAATGAAGAGCAGAAACATCACACTGGCAACAAAGATCTGCATAGTTGAAGCAATGGTATTTCCCATAGTAACCTATGGATGCAAGAGCTGGACCATAAGGAAGAATAGACACTTTTAAACTGTGTTGTTGGAGGAAAATCCTGAGAGTGCCTTGGATCACAAGAAGATCCAACCAGTCCATCCTCCAGGAAATAATGCCTGGCTGCTCACTGGAGGGAAGGATATTAGAGGCAAAGATGAGGTACTTTGGCCACATCATGAGAAGACAGGAAAGCTTGAAGAAGAGAATGATGCTGGGGAAAATGGAAGGAAAAAGGAAGAGGGGCCGACCAAGGGCAAGATGGATGGATGGTATCCTTGAAGTGACTGGCTTGGCCTTGAAGGAACTGGGGGTGGCGATGGATGATAGGGAACTCTGGCATGGGCTGGTCTATGAGATCACGAAGAGTCAGAAGTGACTAAATGAATAAACAACAAAGCAGTAGTCTCATTCATGTGATTTTTCATCTCACTGTTTATTGTGATTTATTTATTTATTTATTTATTTATTTATTTATATCCCACCCTTCTCGAAGGGGACTCAGAGCACCTTACAAGTTATATGTACATACAACATATTATAGCATTAGTAAAGGTAAAGGTTTCCCTTGATATTAAGTCCAGTCGTGTCCAACTCTGGCGGTTGGTGCTCATCTCCATTTCTAAGCCAAAGAACCAGCGTTGTCTGTAGACACCTCCAAGGTCATGTGGCTGGCATGACTGCATGAAGTGCCGTTACCTTCCCGCCGGAGCGGTACCTATTGATGTTTTCAAACTACTATGTTGGCAGAAGCTGGGGCTAACAGTGGGTGCTCATTCTGCTCTCCGAATTCGAACATGCAACCTTTTGGTCCGCAAGTTCAGCAGCTCAGTGCTTTAACATACTGCGCCACGGGGGGGCCCCTCATTATATCATTAGCATAGCACAATATTAGCATTATATATTATTATATTGTACTATTTATTTATTTATTATTTATTACATGCATTTATACCCCGCCCTTCTCCCCGAGGGGACTCAGAGCGCCTTACATTCTGCCACGAGGACCAGCAACAAATATACTATAAAACAAAACAATTAAAACATGATAAAAAGTATACAAAAATTAAAACGCTGCAAGGCAGCGATATTGCACCATCCTCAGTCATTCAATACTGCTACAATTACAGATTTGCGACCCGATTACATCAGCCAATGAGCTTATTCCCTGAATACCTGGGCGCAGAGCCAAGTTTTGTACTATACCACTATCCTGTAATATTATTAGTAATATTACATTTAATATATTATTATATTGTATTATTATTAGTATTATATTGCATTACATTATGCTATTAGTATCAATATTATATGTATATATAATATATTATATTATTACCATAGCTCAATATTATTACTGTATATTATATAGTACTATGTTGTTGCTAGGGGGAGGGACCCGCAACTGATGGCAAATCTTGATAGTGAAAATTCAAATTTAAATCTATTCGAAATCCATAAATTTCAAGCCCCTGTCTTGTCTCTAAGAAGATGCAGATGTAATGGAGGGCTTGGCCATCGATTCAGTGGTATGGCAGTATTGTGTGGTTATCCATGGACTTGCAAAATAGGGCTGTGGCGCAGGCTGGTTAGCAGCCAGCTGCAATAAATCACTCTGACCAAGAGGCCATGAGTTCGAAGCCAGCCCGTGTTGAGGTGAGCACCTGACAATTAAAATAAAAAATAGCCCCTGCTCGTTGTTGACCTAAGCAACCCGAAAGATAGTTGCATCTATCAAGTAGGAAATGTAGGTAACACTTATATGTGGGGAGGCTAATTTACGACACCATAAAAATCATCCAGCCGCCGTTGGAATGAGGAAGTTGCTGTCGCAGTGGATGATGAAGCAGCTGCTCCCCCCATGGCCAGAATCAAGCATACCCTCAGGAAGCTGAAAGGCGGAGGTTTAAATTGCCTCTGCGTCTGTCTCTGTTATATGTTTATATGGCATTGAATGTTTGCCTTATATGTGTACAATGTGATCCGCCCTGAGTCCCCTTCAGGGTGAGAAGGGCGGAATATAAATACTATAAATAAATAAATACCATAATGCTGAGTTCACTATTGCATTCAGTTGTGCCAAGAAGGTGAACTTGTTCTGTAGATTGTTCCAGATATAGGTTGATGGTGGTCAACCAGTTTCACTGGTTGACCACCAATCCCAGGTTCAATCAGATGGAACCATGCCATTTGAAGTGGGATAATAGTGCTATACTTCTATAGCAGGAATTTATTTATTTATTTATTTATTTATTAAACTTGTATACCGCTACTCCCAGTTTGGCTCGGAGCGGTTTACAGAAATAGATTAAAACAAAACACATAGCTTTAAAATAACAATAAAAACAATAAAAGCAACAATAAAAGCAACAATAAAAACAGACATAGCCCCGAGTTTTTCACCCATTGAATGGGCCCTTAGTCAGTGATGACTCAGAAAAGTCAGTATAAACAAATAAACAGCTATCCAGATGGAATTGGAGACCTGCAGGTTTTTCTGCCTTTCCCACTATACACAAGGGAATAACTCAGAAAACAAGTACTGCTTCTAAGAAGGCCTTTTTTCATTAAGTTACATGGCAACACATTCCCTTGGTCCCTTGTATAAAAGAGTTAGATTAACCTAACTGTAGAAAACACATAAAGCCCATTTGATGTGATATAGAGTGACAAAATGAAGAGGTTAACGATCTCATAACTTTCAATTAGTGCGGAGCCATTATCATCCTTCTACACCCAACCCTGATGTTCCAATAAAAAGATTAGCCAACGCCGCTGTCAAGTTTGAACTCTCCGTTCGTCTTCTTCCTTCCCTGCAGTCGGCAAGGGAGCCGTACGGCTTTGCTTTCAGCTGCCTTTCCTTCCATTCTCTGGTCGCTTATTAGTGGTTTTGAAAATGGGGAAGCTTTAAATGTTTGAAATGTAGTATTGAGCCTAGGTGCCCCCTTCACCCCCATAAACTGCATCAACCCGGCTTTTATCAAAGGATGCTGCAATTGTAGTGGGATACGTAATATTATTTAGCCGTCATTAGCCCAAATAAGACAGAAAGCGGATTAGATTCTCTTCCTCCCTTCCCCCTTCTCTCGTTCCCTTTCTCTCTCTGACTTTTTTGTGTGCCATAAACATGATTTAGGGTAACAAACAATCACCCTTTCTTTGAGTCGTCACTCAATGCTTAAGAATTAGCCTGCCCTTTCAGCCAAAGCGGAGATGAAGTTAGAAAGTGTGGGATATAATGTGTATGTTGTCCTGCAGGAAATGAAGGGAGAAAAATCGGTTGTTTCTGTCAATTCTTGCTTCCAGGATTTTATAAGCAGTGTAAATTAAGCCCAATAGATGCCATTGCAGAGCATCTGCCCCTCGCAAGGGAATCTGACTTGATGGGCATGAATATGCAACCAAGAAGCAAAACCATTAATGGAAGACCTGGTGACTAATCCATTATCTTGCCCTTCTTCATGAATCTTGACTTAATGGCTGTCCCGGTAACGAAAAATCCACTCATGCAGATATGGTCTAAGCTTGGTTCATGATCAAAGACCCTGATTATTATTTTTATTTTTCCTGTCCTGGGTTTTCAGCAGCTTGGGGATTATAAACAATGAAATGCATGCACTGGTTTCCTCAAAACAGTTTCCCGTATTGTAAAAATCAGCTTCTGACAGGCACAAATATCATTAGGGCTGCTCAGTCATTGAGGAGTTGGGACCATGCAGTTCCCTGTTTGGTTCTGGGAAACAAGCACCCAATATTAACTTTATTAGACACTTTATTTATGCACTCTGCTTATATTTATGAGTATTATGAACAGGTATTATATCAATGTCAGTTTTGAAAATGTTGTTGTTGTTGTGTACATTAAAGAAACGGGTTCATCTGTGAGACTACAATCTTCCAAATAACCTGGAACTGAGCCCTATACATACATGTATTATACAGCAGGATAGTTGTATCCTTTGAGCATACATTTCTGGACTTCACATGGATTTATATAGTAAATCCTATTTAAATAAAGGGCTTCTGGCATAAAGTTATGCTGGAAAATCTAGAAAATGTCTAGAGAAGATATATTTTGTTGGTTGTGGATGAATGAAACCATGTATGACTGCCACACATATATGAGAGTTGTAATAATAATAATAATAATAATAATAATAATAATAATAATAATAATAATAATAATAATAATACAGAAAAAATCAGGAACTCCTCAAAGCACAGCAGACAAAGAATCAGAACAAGAAAACCGCACTACAAACTAGAACTGACAGCTGGCACAACAAAACATTGCATGGAAAGTTTCTTGACAAAATTGAAGGAAAAGCTGATAAGGAGAAGACCTGGCTCTGGCTCACAAATGGGACCCTGAAGAAGGAGACAGAAGGCCTGATCCTTGCAGCCCAGGAGCAAGCCATCAGAACAAGGCCAAGATCGAAAAATCAGCTGATGACCCAAAATGCAGACTGTGCAAGGAAGCTGACGAAACCATTGATTATATCCTCAGCTGCTGTAAGAAAATCGCACAGACAGACTACAAATAATAATAATAATAATAATAATAATAATAATAATAATAATAACAACAACAACAACTTTATTCTTATACCCCGCCCCATCTCCCCGAAGGGACAAACAGAGGCACAACTATGTGGCCCAAATGATTCATTGGAACCATTTGTTTGTGATCCCACCTGCCAGCAGTAAAGAACTGGTGGGATCACAAACCTGAAAAAGTATTGGAAAATGAACATGCAAAGATACTGTGGGACTTCCGAATCCAGTCTGACAAAGTTCTGGAACACAATACACCAGACCTCACAGTTGTGGAAAAGAAAAAGGTTTGAATCATTGATGTCACCATACCAGGTGACAGTTGGATTGATGAAAAACAACAGGAAAAAACTCAGGACCTCAAGACTGAACTTCAAAGACTCTGGCAGAAACCAGTACAGGTGGTGATCGGCACATTGGGTGCTGTGCCAAAAGATCTCAGCCGGCATTTGGAAATAATAGACATTGACAAAATTATGATCTGCCAACTGCAAAAGGCCACCCTACTGGGATCTGCACACATCATCCGAAAATACATCACACAGTCCTAAACACTTGGGAAGTATTCAACTTGTGATTTTGTGATACGAAATCCAGCATATCTATCTTGTTTGCTGTGTCATACAACATCGTTGTGTCAATGATAATAATACAACTTATTATACATACATACAATAATACATACATCTATGGCGGGTATTTCCTCAAGGGACTCAGAGCAGTTTACCACACAGCAGGAAAAAAGTTAAAACCATACAGCAATTAAAACATCTAAAATACCACATAAACTATAAATGCATAAGACATATAATCATAAAAACATATACCGTATATACTTGAGTATAAGCCGACCCGAATATAAGCCGAGGCACCTAATTTTACCACAAAAAACCTGGGAAAACATTGACTCCAGTATAAGCCGATGGTGGTAAATTTCATAAATAAAAATAGATACCAATAAAATTACATTAATTGAGGCATCCCTAAGTTAAATGTTTTTGAATATTTACATCAAGCTCAAATTTATGATAAGACTGTCCAACTCTGATCAAATCATTATTCCCATCTTCTTCAATGTAAATGTGCTTATGTATCCTTTTAATAATAATAGAATAAAATAATACATGTAATAATAATAATACTAAATACAGGAAAATGATACATGTAATAATAAATAGAGTGAAATAATAAATATAATAATAATAATAAGATCAGAGTGAAATAATAAATGTATTAATAATAATAAAAATAGAGTAAAATAAATGTAATAGTAGCAACAATAATAGAGAAAAATAATAAATGTAATAATACCAATAATACCAATAATAAAAGAGGAAAATAATAAATGTACCATATATTCTCGAGTATAAGTTGACCCAAATATGAGCCAACCAGGACCCTCACCCGAGTATAAGCCAAGGGGGGCTTTTTCAGTCTTTAAAAAAGGGCTGAAAAACTAGGCTTATACTTGAGTATATACAGTAATCGATAATTAAAACCTAATGACAGGGCTCCATCAATGAACCTAGATACAGTCGCCAGGTGCTACAATACAGTGTGGACAGAGGTGGGTAAAGTGCTGAGAGCATAGCTGGAAGGCCTGAGGAGCTCTATTCAAAGATCTGTTGCAACCACTAGGTTTTTAGCTGCTTACAAAATGAAGATAGAGTGGAGGCTTGTCTGATCTTTCTGGGAAGGGCATTCCAGAGCCGGGGAGCCACCATCGAGAAGGCCCTCTCCCTCGTTCCCACCAACCGAGCCTGTGATGGGAGTGAGAGGAGGACCACTCCAGTAGATCTTAGAGCATGTGCATGTTCATAGGGGGAGATGTGATCATGGAGATAGGTTGGGCCTGAGCCATATAGGGCTTTATAGATCATAGTTGTACTATGCTGAGCTATGGACAATAGTTTTCTAGAGAGCTAGGCCTAAAAACTAAATACACAAATGTGTTTTGTGATAGAGGCATAGCCTCTTTCTGTGGAATAGCATTCCAGAGCATTGACATCACAACCATAAAGGACCACTGGATAAACTTTGGTCAGTATGAGTGCCTATCCCATGATTTCAGATTTCTGGAGGGCAAAATATGGTGAGAAAATAATTCTTTGCATCATGTTGAATAAGCACCATACCTACAAACAGGGCAATTCTCATGCAGAGCTAATCTTCACATGACAGTCCAATGGCTTCAAAAACTCACAGTCAGCTCTAAGAGTCAATGACTCAGTATAAATTATGTTAAGCAAAACTGTCGGACAAAGTTTCCATCAAGGGTAAGCCGTCAGATCAAAAAGAGAGAAAAGGGAAAGAAACAAGGTGAAACATTAGCATAAGGAGGATTAATACACATGCATCTTCAACATGGCGCGTGCATTTCATGTCTGCTAATGTTGAGACTTATTGGTAATGGGGGGAAAGGATTTTTTTCTACAGCTCAAGGACAAGGCTGATTAACAAATGTTAATGTTAACATAAAGGAGGTCTACAACACAAGACACTGACATTGATCATAGATTTGAATTAGATTGGCACTGACGAGGAGAGCAAATGCAGAATTGCAATGATTAGGAGTAATGAAGATATTCGATGCATACAATGTTGAAATACAAATACAAATCAAGATGAATGATGGGATGCAATTTATGGGTGGGTAAGATGTGTCACCTCAACTTAAAACGTAAACTTAGAGCTTGAGGCTTGTATCCAACCCAAGGTGATAAACTTAAGTGAATATTAAGATTGTCAAAGAGCTGGAAGAAAAGTAGAAGGAAAGTTTTGAGGAACTGCACCTGAAAAGTTATATGAACTCAAGAACCAATCCCCAATTTTTGGAGGAAGAGGGATTAGACAGGGGAAAAGAGTTACTATCCTAGAGCAGTGTTTCCCAAGTTCCAGTCTTGGATTTTGGACTTCATCTCCCAGAATCCCTGATCACTGGCCAAAGCAGCTTAGGCTTCTGGAAATTGATTTCTAAAACACCAGGAGGATTAATGTTTAGGAATCATTGCTCTGGAGCCAGACTTAAACATCTCCACTGCTCTAAAATGGTCAAACACAAGAGGAGACAATTTGAACAGCACTTCTCTGACTGAGGAGATGGGGTTGTCCTCTGGTTTTGAAGATTGTAATTCACTGGCCTTCAGTAGAAATGCAGCCTTTTTTGAATGGAAAAATTCAACCTCTTGCAAGAGAGGGAGCTGTTCAGTGCTGGCGGGCAACAACATTAATTAAGGCCCTATATAGGATTGCATGATGTCAAAGCAGCACTTCAGCCTTTGGAGCTGTCCATGGTGACAGTCACCTTTTTCCTTTCCCTGCTGTATTTTCTTGCCCAGGATCTGAACTTTGTTTTGTCATACCTTCTTTTTTCCCTATTTTCTCCTCGCTGATACCTGGACTTCACTTTGTTGTTTACTTGCCCCGGCTCATCCTGACCTCTTGCTGAGAACCTCAGAGTGTTGCCTGAACTCTTACATTGCTGTGAAACCAGCATTTGTGCAGGTGGGTAATATTGTTTAGAAGACACCGTGTCCAGTAAAGATACATCTGGATTTCTTGTGCAATTTATATCTTAGATTTGGAGTTCCAAAGTTATTTGTTTATGCTAAAAATTGTTCTAGGAGAGAAACCCATGCTAGGATAGGAAGAAAGGCCTTTTCCCCCTCTTCTTGAACTTTAGTGACTCACCACTGAAATGCAGAAATAAAGGTGATGTAGCTCATCATGGCACACCAGAACAACCACCCTGCAATTTATGTCAACTATCCAAAGCTTTATAGCAATCTCCTAAATCAGGAATGGACAACATCCAGGGGTCTACACATGCTCTAGAATCATAGAATCATAGAACCATAGAATAGTAGAGTTGGAAGAGACCTCATGGGCCATCTAGTCCAACCCCCCGCTAAGAAGCAGGAAACCGCATTCAAAGCACCCCCGACAGATGACCATCCAGCCTCTGCTGAAAAGCCTCCAAAGAAGGAGCCTCCACCACAGTCCGGGGCAGAGAGTTCCACTGCCGAACAGCTCTCACAGCGAGGAAGTTCTTCCTGATGTTCAGGTGGAATCTCCTTTCCTGTAGTTTGAAGCCATTGTTCCATGTCCTAGTTTGCAGGGCAGCAGAAAACAAGCTTGCTCCCTCCTCCCTATGACTTCCCTTCACGTATTTGTACATGGCTATCATGTCTCCTCTCAGCCTTCTCTTCTGCAGGCTAAACATGCCCAGCTCTTTAAGCCGCTCCTCATAGGGCTTGTTCTCCAGACCCTTAATCATTTTAGTCGCCCTCCTCTGGACGCTTTCCAGCTTGTCAACATCTCCCTTCAACTGCGGTGTTCTGCTAGTAGAACTCACTCATCCTTGTTCATTTCATGATCTTCCAGGACTTACACTGAATAACTGGGTTGGGGAGACCAGGAGGTAAGGCAGGGAAAGTGATGGCTTCCCTGTCCATTTTGGGATTTAATTTGAACTCTAAAGGAGAGATACTATGTTTTTGATTTCTTTGAAGGATAAGGTAGGGTTTTGTATATTGGATAGCTCAGGTTCAGATAAAAACCTAGAGTGGGTTTGCCACTCCACCTGCATGGAATCCACCAAGTACCTTGGGTCACTTCTCATTTTGAAAAAAAGGCCTCCACAGCCATAAAATAGACCTCTTCCCAACCCAAAAAATGCACAAAATGATCCTTAATGCTGCCAGGTGTTTCAAACAGCAATAAGGGACAATCAAAATTAATTACACGCAGAGTTGACTATCAGGAGGCTCTTAACAAGTTTGTGTTCCATCTAAATACCAAATAAAAGCATTGATCTCAGTTAAACTTTCCATTTATTTCTCTGTATAATTAACATATTATTCACATTCACAAATTACACAATGCATACATTTCTGACCAACTCTCAAATGGAAGGCCTGCTCTATAATAAGAGATACCCACCAGTCTGGGCCACAAACGTTCTGGGCCACAAATGAGTGATATCCTTTACAATAAGATACACCAGGTAACCCTACCTTACTTTTTCAGATGACAGGGGTCACAAAGTAGACACCAGGGGACACAAAAATGGCCTTGGGGTGCAGACAGCCTTTAGGCTGAACTTTGCCCATTCCTTGACTTCAACAGGCAGTTCTATTTGTAAGTCAGAGTCTTCTATTTAAGGTGTCATTAAGTCACCTAATATTTCCTCATTTTTTACACTGTTTTCCAGTTCAAAGAGTGGAAGGTTGCTAGGGGGAGTGAAAAGGGGGAAAGAATCAGAAAACATAATCAAATTAATTGAAATGCATTTTATGCCTATTAAACCCACCTGTCCTGGGCTTTTCATTTATCATGATTATGACTGAACAACCAGACGGAGAAAGGTGCTGCTTCTTCATTCAGTGTGGAATGATGATTTATTACCCTGCACATCCTTAGCAATGGTTGAGATCTAATGGACATCTCTGCATGACAAATCATTCATCCTCCAAGTAAAATTAGACACGCCGTCCTTTCATGTAGAACATTTCACAGCAATTCGCAAGAAACTGATATTATTTGTGTTGAACTGCTCAGTAATTGCCCACAGCACCTAGTGTACAGTGCAAATCCAAAAGAACATATGCTAATATTGGAGATTATAATGGGGCACATTAACTATGCAGCCTGACCTAGCCGTTTCTAAATGTCAACCTTAGTCAATCCATGAGACTGTTTTATAAATGTACCATTATCTTCTGGTGTCGGGTGGAGGAGATGTGAGGATATATTTTCCCATTTAGTGTGCTGGTGAGGGTGAAATATTTCTGCATGGGAATAGGAACCAGGAGGTGAATTTAATGGGAAATACGTCCTTTAGCATCTTGACAAATGAAATGGACTTTTGCCGCTTTCAGATTCTAATCTTACAGTTCTCCAATTGCCAATGTAGTGTTATTTTGAAGTGAATGGGCACAAATCAAGCCTTAGAAATGACAACATATGGGGTGAAAATGCTCACCTCCCAAGACAATCTTCTTCTGAACTCTAGGTCATTTTCATTCAAGAAAAAGAAAACTATTAAAGATGGATCATACATGAGACTGCTGAACCGGAGTTCATTTGCAGATTGATACAATTTCATCAGGCCTTAATTGTGGATTGCAAGGAGTAATCATATGGTGCGTGATAGATTGCAAATCTAACCTCAGTCCACAATGGCAGGCTTGCTAGCTCCTTATTATAGAGGTCTGTTTACTTGAATTGAAGGGCTCAAGAATCAATAAAGGATGCTTGTGGAGTTTGAGCCATGTGCATTTCCAGACAAAATGATCTGTTTGCACCTAGAATGTTTTGGAACTGAGCTTTCCTCCAGATTTCACAGATTTCCAGATACTGCAATTCAGGTTTTAGTAATTTTTATTGTCTCAAATTAGATGCCATATGAAAGAAAAGGCCAGATTTCAGGATACCACTTGAGACAACACACAGTTAGATCTGCCTTTGATGTGAAAATGCATGTGTATTCAGATATTGTCTTGAGAAAAATGTGTTTGGCTTTGTTTTGCATTAATTACAGATTAATCAGGAAGTTAATTAAATTGAGAGAGAAAAATCACAGGAAAGTGACATCAGCTACAGGACAAGATGTGTTATATGGTTTATATTGGTAATTGAATGTTTTACCTATGTTGGAAACCGCCCTGAGTCCCTTCGGGGAGATAGAGCAGTATATAAATAAAGATTATATTATTATTATTGACACAACGACGTTGTATGACACAGCAAACAAGATAGACATGCCAGGTTTCGTCTCACAAAATCACAAGTCGAACACCTCCCAAGTGTCTAGGACTGTGTGATGTATTTTCGGATGATGCGTGCAGATCCCAGCAGGGTGGCTTTCTGCAGTTGGCAGATCGTAATTTTGTCAATGTCTATTGTTTCCAAATGCCGGCTGAGATCTTTCGGCACGGCACCCAGTGTGCCCATCACCTGCACTGGTTTCTGCCAGAGTCTTTGCAGTTCAATCTTGAGGTCCTGATAGCGGCTAAGTTTTTCCTGTTGTTTTTCGTCAATGCGACTGTCACCTGGGATGGCAACATCAATGATCCAAACCTTGTTCTTTTCCACAACTGTGATGTCTGGTGTATTGTGTTCCAGAACTTTGTCAGTCTGGATTCGGAAGTCCCACAGTATCTTTGCGTGCTCATTTTCCAATACTTTTGCAGGTTTGTGATCCCACCAGTTCTTTGCTGCTGACAGGTGGTACTTGAGGCATAAGTTCCAATGAATCATTTGGGCCACATAGTTGTGCCTCTGTTTGTAGTCTGTCTGTGCAATTTTCTTACAGCAGCTGAGGATATGATCAATGGTTTCATCGGTTTCCTTGCACAGTCTGCATTTTGGGTCATCAGCTGATTTTTCGATCTTGGCCTTAATTGCATTTGTCCTGATGGCTTGCTCCTGGGCTGCAAGGATCAGGCCTTCTGTCTCCTTCTTCAGGGTCCCATTTGTGAGCCAGAGCCAGGTCTTCTCCTTATCAGCTTTTCCTTCAATTTTGTCAAGGAACTTTCCATGCAATGTTTTGTTGTGCCAGTTGTCAGCTCTAGTTTGTAGTGTGGTTTTCTTGTACTGGTTTTTTGTCTGCTGTGCTTTGAGGAGTTTCTGATTTTTGACTTCAATCAAAGCAGGTTCTTCACTTTGCTTTACATATTCTGCCAGGGCATGTTCTTCTTCTTTGACTGCTTGTTTGACTTGTAAGAGTCCTCTGCCCCCTGATCTTCTAGGCAGATAGAGCCGGTCAACATCGCTGCGGGGGTGCAGGGAATGATGGATGGTCATGAGTTTTCTTGTTTTTCTGTTCAAATTGTCCAGTTCCATCTGTGTCCAGTTTATGATGCCAGCATTATATCTTATGACAGGTATGGCCCAGGTGTTTATGGCCTTGATGGTGTTGCCTCCATTGAGTTTGCTTTTGAGAATTTTTCTGACCCTTTGTGTGTATTCTTTGCTGACCACAGTTTTCACATGTTCATGCTTGATGTTGTCCAGCAGAGGGGACAATGAATCTCCCTGGAAAATTCCTCTTCTGATGTTGACAAGTCCATAGCTTTCATTTCCAACAAACAGTTCAGTTTTCCAGTGCTCCATCATGTTTTCAATGAAGGTGCCAACGTTTTTACAAATCCCGATGGCGTCCAGGCACTTGATGATCCAGCTGTGTGGGAGTGAGTCAAAGGCCTTTTTGTAGTCAATCCACGTCATGTGAAGATTAGCTTTTCGGCTCTTACAGTTCTCCAGGATCATTTTGTCAATCAATAACTGGTCTTTTGTGCCCCTGCTTTTCCGTTTGTTGCCTTTCTGTTCATCTGGCAAGATGTTTTTTTCTTCAAGATAGTCTTGAGTTCTGTCAGCTATGATGCCAGTCAGTAGTTTAAACATAGTGGGCAGACACGTTATTGGCCTGTAGTTTCCTGGTGCTGCTCCTTTTGCTGGATCCTTTTGTATCAGGTATGTTCTTCCAGTTGTTAGCCATTCACTGATACTTCCTTTCTGCAGCATCTCATTGAATTGTTGGGCCATTTTTCCATGTAAACTAATCAGATGTTTGAGCCAAAATCCATGAAGTTGATCACTACCAGGCGATGTCCAGTTCTTGACTTTTTGCACTCGTTTGCATTTCAGTTGTTATTTCCATCAGTTCCATTTTGTTCTGTGAGAATTTTCCTTCAAACTCCTTTATCCACCCAGCGCTTTTGTTGTAGTTTTTATTGTTTTCCCAAAGTTCTTTCCAGAACTTCGTTGTTGCAGTTTTCTCTGGTTTTATGGTTACTGTGTCTGTTGTTTGGTTCAGACTCTGGTAGAACCGTCTTTGGTCTGATTGAAACAGTTGATTTTGTCTGTACTGGATGATTCTGGCTTCATACCTTTCAATTTTTCTGGCTGTTGCTGTAATTTGTTCTTTCACGATCTCCAAAGCTTCTTCAATTTTTCTGGTGTTCAGCCAGTACTTTCGGATCAGGTATTGCTTGATTTTGTCATTCTTCAGTTTCTTCCCTTTCATATTTTTCAGGTTACTTGCATCTGATCTAAGCTTTTTGATTTTCAACTCCAGCCTGACCTTCCACTTTGGTTTTCCAGTCGATTTTCTTTGGGGCTGCCTTGGTTGTAGGAGCCCAAGCTCTTCTGTAACTATCACTGCTGCACTGTAGGCATACTGGTTTGTTTGTTCAATTGATGTTATTTGGACAGTGGAGAGTGCTGCATTCACATCTTTCATGAGAGGCGCCAGTTGTCTCTTGGGCACTGTTTTTAGAGTTGGGAGCCGCTTTCTTATTGCATTTGCTGCAGCATGAGCCACGATCTTATCCTTGAGCTCTTGTTGTCTTGCTGTCAAGGTTCCTGGTGGTTCAACGGGTGTTTCAAGTGCTGGTTCTTCAAATTCTTGCAAAAGCTCCACTCTTTCTTCTGGTTCAATCTGTTCCACCATTCCAAGTGTTGCTGGAGTCTCTGCTGCTGTCTGTGCTGTGGTCCGATGGTGATTTACTTTGCAAATTTTCTGGATTTCTTCAAGTTCAACTTCACTGAACACTTTGTTTCTGATTATGAATCTTCGTTGGTCAGCGAGTCGGGGTTCTGTTATCTGTGAGTCAGGGTACTCTTGTTTCCACAGTTGATGCATCCTTTTTTGGTAGCCACGCCTTTGAGGTTCAGATTTGTAGTAGCATTTCATAATTGTGCGGTTTTCTGGCATTGTGTATTTCTGCCGCTTCTGTGACTGTTCATTTGGGTTTTGATGATTCCGTAGCCCACTTGTCGATGGATGTCCAGAATCAGCAGCATCCACCGCGGTCCTTTTTATCCTGGGCGACGACCGAGCCAGTATAGACTTCGTTTGGGTTTGATTCTCCATAATGCTAATGGGTTAGGTGCTCTTAGTTCTGCTCCTCAGCTGAGGCCTCTCTGGCTTGGTTGGACCTACCGGTAGTTACACTACCGCCAGCACAGCCCTCAGTCATCATTGGAGCAGGTAAGCCCCCCCACCACGTCAAGGTGGCACCTGTGGAGGGGATATTATTATTATTATTATTATTATTATTATTATTATTATTATTATTATTATTTTATTATGACACAGCAAACAAGATAAATATGCTGGATTTCGTATCACAAAATCACAAGTTGAACACTTCCCAAGTGTCTAGAACTGTGTGATGTATTTTCAGATGATGTGTGCAGATCCCAGTAGGGTGGCCTTTTGCAGTTGGCAGATCGTAATTTTGTCAATGTCTATTATTTCCAAATGCCAGCTGAGATCTTTTGGGACGGCACCCAATGTGCTGATCACCACCGGGACCACCTGCACTGGTTTCTGCCAGAGTCTTTGAAGTTCAATCTTGAAGTCCTGATAGCGGCTGAGTTTTTCCTGTTGTTTTTCGTCAATGCGACTGTCACCTGGGATGGCAACATCAATGATCCAAACCTTTTTCTTTTCCACAACTGTGATGTCTGGTGTGTTGTGTTCCAGAACTTTGTCAGTCTGGATTCGGAAGTCCCGCAGTATCTTTGCGTGTTCATTTTCCACAACCTTTGCAGGTTTGTGATCCCACCGGTTCTTTACTGCTGGCAGGTGGTACTTGAGGCATAAGTTCCAATGAATCATTTGAGCCACATAGTTGTGCCTCTGTTTGTAGTCTGTCTGTGTGATTTTCTTACAGCAGCTGAGGATATGATCAATGGTTTCGTCGGTTTCCTTGCACAGTCTGCATTTTGGGTCATCAGCTGATTTTTCGATCTTGGCCTTAAGTGCATTGGTTCTGATGGCTTGCTCCTGGGCTGCAAAGATCAGGCCTTCTGTCTCCTTCTTCAGGGTCCCATTTGTGAGCCATAACCAAGTCTTCTCCTTGTCAGTTATTATTATTATTATTATTATTATTATTATTATTATTATTAGATGTCCGAAGAGCTGCCAAATTCTGAGATATATTATATGTCCTTAACAGCTATATGCTTCTTTGGCTGGTTCTTGAAGAAGGGGACAAATTCAGTTGGTCATCCACCACCAAACATATACCTGTTCTGAAGTAGGACTACTAAGGGTCCACACTACCCATTTAATCCGAAAAGGCTTTCAGATGAGCCTTGTCCTGATTATGTCCCATAGACCAAGACTGAGCTGTGATTTAAAAAAAAAACAGCCATGACTGACCTGTGAGGTTTTGTTGTTTGGGGCTGCATTTACACTACAGAATTAATGCAGTTTGACATCACTTTTACTGCCATGGCTCAGTCTTAAGGCAGAATAGCTTCCCTGACTTCATCTAAGTCAAGGTGCATACACTACTCAAACAGAAGCAGATTATTTTGATACATAAAGAACACAGTTCCAACAACTGAGTCAAATACTGAATGGTGAGCCAACATATAATTCTGGACAAGGGGACCACAAATTGTGGGATGCAACAGACTCTAGTCTTCTATTCTGATTCTTCATACATACTACATATGTAACTATAATGGTCATCCTACTAAACTGGCTAAATATACAAAACATTAAAGATTTCAAGCTTATCCAGGAAAATAACATTACCCATTCCTGGTAAGATGCACTCAGTATATTATTGCTGTATGATGTTCTATATCAGCAGATACAGCAGAATTAAACATCTTAAATAGGCTGTTTCTTAATGTCTGGACATCTTACAAAGTGACCTAGAAAATAACCCAATACATTCAAATGCACCTAGAGAGCGCATCCTCATTGTGTCTATCATTAGTCATAACCATCCCAATGAAGTCTTCATATTGACATATGTATCAGCCAAGAGAGCACGACAGAATAATTGCACCATCTCCTAAACAGCCCACTGCTTGCTCTCTGATAAATCCATTCATCAGACATGACAGAAACATTTCATAGCATATGGCAGAAAACTTGATGTTTATGCAACAAGATACGGTATAGAGGGCACCTCTGCTCTTATAAGGGGCAATATGCACAGCAAAGAAAGCTTTCTTCTCTGCACACATTGCATCTGCGGATTCACATCCAGCTTTTATTTATTTCATGTCAAAAGCATTGCATAATAAATACATTTAAAAATGATGAAATAAAGGAAATCACAAGCAGCTAAATAGTTTTAGACCAAAAGCGGGCAACAGCAACCGCATTGTCCGTAGCTTTAAACAACTCCTCCTCCGTACATGAGGCAGGACATTGTGGGCAAGCATACATATGCAGAGTTGTTTGTTCTGCTCCACAGTCACACAAGGTGGAGGATTCTTACAGGTAGTGCCACCTTGCCAAGTTGTCTTTAGATCTGCCCACTCCGCTTCTGAGTCTGTTTAGGGATTTCCAAGTTGCCCATTCTTTGTTTGCATCTGGAGGAGGACCCTCGTGGGGGGCCATCCAGTTAGAATTGCCAGGTTTAGCTGCCCAGAGGGACACCCTTGCTGTTGCTGGAGGAACATCAAGAGGAATGGTGGTTCTCATGAAGCCCTTCCTTGATTTGAGTCTGGTGGGAGGAGGCTGATAGTCATGCAATGGGTGGCTTTCACAATGTTCGACCTTATTTCTCTCACCGTTAGCAGCAACTTCCCGTCACACGTCAGGAGGGGCAATGCAAGCTAACTTGTAGAGTTTATCAACAGGTGTAGGTTTAAGGCATCCTGTGAATATTCTTCATGTTTCGTTAAATGCTATGTCCACTTGCTTCGCATGGGCAGACTTTTGCCAGACAGGACAGTCGTACTCAGCAGTTGAGTAAGACAAGGCCAGGGCTGATGTTCTTATTACTTGTGGGTCTGCACCCCATGTGCTGCCAGTAAGTTTACGCAGGATGTTGTTGCATGCAGCTACTTTGTGCTTGGTGTTCATGCAGTGTTTCCTATATGTTAGTGTTCCAACTAAGGTGACACCAAGGTATTTAGCATGGAAACAGTGTTCAAGCTCTTGGCCTTCCCAGGTAACTTTCAGTTTCCTGTTGGCTTCACGATTACATAGGTGGAACTGTTCACATCCAGCCAGGCCTGTAGCGAGGGGGGGGGCGGTTTAGGGGTTCAATTCCCCCCCCCCGAAATTTTTAGGTTATAAAAAAGACCTGGTTTACTCATGAATTTTAACTGGTTAACCAAATCCCCATGCTAAATCTATGAGACGCAAAACATTAAGAGTCCTTCCAGGCACTATCTCAAGCAGATATTGACAGGTTTGTAGCGGGGGTGGGGGGTGCTAGGGGTTCAACCCCCCCCCGAATTTTTTTTCTGGCTACGGCCCTGCATCCAGATGATGTGAGAGGCTTAACCCAGGTGCCCTTTCCTCTGAACCCATTGCTAGGACCTTACTGTGATGCCTTTAACAAAAATTTTGCAGATGAAATTTCTTGCATAAGAGCCAACTTAGATGGTGTCATGGGAGCAGTAGCCAACAACCAGGTGTCCAGTAACTCTATGAGTGAGATTACACTGGATTATTTTCAGTTAATAAGTACTATTGATGTGGACAAGCTGCAGGACCCAAGAATATTCCTCCTTAATTCATCAGTATCCACCTGATGTAGTGGTTCACCATCACAAGGAGTCTTAGAAAACTGTGCCAGTGGAACAATCATTCTGGCAGGTTCTATCAAGCTGAGAAGTCTTTGGGGATGGTCCTGATGGCATACTGAATGTCTATCATATGCAGACAGGGAGGTTCCTGTCCAGAGAGGACAGTTGATCACCAGATGCTGAATTGACCACAACAAGTATGAACATTATGGCAGTGTAAAATGATCATGATCTACATTAGTGGAAGGGTGTGCCCATATTGAAAGAATCACAAGTCTTCAACTTGATTAGTTAACATTTTAAGTATTTTAAGCTTTTAGGCTAATGTTCAATTGTTTGAGTTGATGGTTAGACTGACCTGTATCACAGCAGCTAAACCACCAATTCAATAGTCTCTTGAACACAAATTAATAGGGGTTGGGATTTGATGGGTAATCCAGTCCATTTTTGAATAATATGCTATTTCTAGCTATGTTTCCCTAGCATATGTGTTTCCTAAATTGGAAGGAAGAGAAATGAATGATAAAAGAGATATGATGGTAGGAAATTGCAAAAGGAAAGCAAAGAGAGGAATACGGTCAGTTGTTAATGTGATAGTTTGGTGAGAAAGGAATATATGGAGTGTCTGTGAGGAGATGGGGGAGTGAACTACCACTGAACTGGGGTATCTTTAGGTTGGATAGGGTGGGCTAGAAAAGGTACATTCGGTACTTATCCTGTCAGAATTGGTATTAGTCATGGGCCTGGTAACTGTTGCAGCCATTTAATTTGTGTTTCCATATCTTTTTTCACATACCACAAAATCGCCTGATTTTTGGAGCTTGGCTGCAGGCCCTTTCAGGCGCTGGTGCTTTGGGCCTGTACGCAACATGCACTCTCTTTCCAAGGAGAGTGCATCTTACTTGGCACTCAGCACTCGGCTGCAGGTCCTGGCAGGCGCTGCCACACCCACACTCTCCTTGGTAAATGTGATGGAAGGCAAGCCCTGGATGTTTTGGGCTTGCACAGGGGCACTTTGAGCCTGCATGCCACACACACACACTCTCCTTGGCAAATGCAATGAAGGGCAAGCCCCAGCAAGCTGCCAGCAAATGCGGGACATTCTAGCCCCACGCTAAGGATCCCACCATGGGTCCACCCCTACCTCCAAGGAAGAGATGCAAGATAGGTTTCCTGATTGAAAGGGAAAATGTCAGAGAGAAATGGTGGTGGAGCTGTTTAGTTTTATCCCTCTAGCCCTAAAACTGAGTAGAAAGGGAGCGTGCCCTCCCATTGTTGCCAATGAGACAAAAATCTTCATATTATTCAGACCCAGGACAGAAAAAAGACATTTGGAAAGGCACCCATTTTTGGGAGAGGCACTCAAGAACCAAAATGGGGCCTTACAAATGAAACAAACAGAAATGGATAGCGATTCTATACAAATGCATAAGACTAATTGGTATGTCTCCTTCTTACCACTTTTGTCATTATGCTCCTCTAACTTTGGGTCAGATCTGATAACTATTCAGCTGTAGAGTGAGTAGACCACTTTCTAACCATTGCTATTAATGCTGACTGATGATTCATTTCTTTAAAACATGGTTGCAAGATATTATACAGCATTAGAAAAGGAAACGGACAAGAAAGAAGAGATTCAGTGATGTGTTTTTATTACATTGTCGTTGAGATACTTTTCTCATTTACTTTTTTCTGTGGTTCATTTGGGAACTGTTCTATGGTCCAATTCTTTATGTTCTTATAAGGCTTTACTGTGCATGTGATCATATATATCTCCACATGCCTAAATCTTTCTCACCTGCTTAACTCCTCCTCTCCTGGCAAGATGCCACTTGGGTAGGAGCCAGCCCTTGAGATGGTGACAATAGTCTATAATTAATGTTTTTTGTCCATATTGTGATGTTGGTGGTCTTCCTTTAAAAGGTTCACCCACAGACCAAAATGGTCTTTAGAAAGCACTTACCATTTCTTCCGTAGCCAAAAGTTACTGGAGTAATGCCTGGTTACTTCATTGAATCGGAGAAGAAAAGCTGTTGACATTCTATTGAATTTACAGGTGAGATGTAAATGGTGCTGAATTAATAATGGAAAGAATCCATACTAAGTGACAGGTTTCAGAAGTAGCACACAGAGGAAAAGAGGCTTGAAAAGCTTTTGTTGTGATGATCAAGGTTGTTTATTATTTGCAAGATGGTTAATTTAGGAATGGGAGATGTGGGTGGAGGGAGCAGAGGATGGCGGTCTCCTAACACCCATGCTACTGATCAGGAGCCCTCATAAATTTTGCACATTCCTCCGATTTCTTTTCTTTTCTTTTATACAGCCACGTAGTTATGGATTCGCAGGGTGATCTAAAATATCATAAATGTCTCAAAAGTAGGGTGATTTCATTGGATTTGGACTCATTGCCACTGCAATGGACACAGGCTACAAATTTAGTCTTACTGGGCCCATGATGGGCTACCATGCCCCCAAATGAACCCAAATCCCATACTGAATCTTAACAAAATCTATTTCCAGTTTTGAGTATTGGACTTTGAGTCTATTTTCACCATTCAGTGATTATGGATATAGGATAATGCATCTGTCCCTCCCAAATTGGGATAATATAAGGAAGTTGGAAAACACCTTGATGTGGCTCCTGGGATCTATGTTTTCTACATTTGTACATTTGAGAAGTGTTCTGCATGAATCTGAAATGAGATTTGTTTTCTTCCATCCATCCATCATGACCATTCATGAATCTAAGGATTCTGAACTCTGGTTCATATCCACTCTACAAACAGAAACTTTGGGCCACATCAAGCTCTTCAAAACTCAAACTAGCACGTGAATTCTCACTGGATCCTAAATTTTATGCCCCTTTGTTGAACCTTCCCTTACTCATCTTTATTTTCCAAGCTAAACAGAACCAAGGAAGCAGTAGTTTCTATTTATATGTGATTGTGATATATCAGCCAGTCGAAAATGAAGGAGAAAAGAGACAAAAGGTTGTGTCTCTAGCAGTATATATCGAAACAGAAATTTATATTTCTCTTCCACGGCACTTAAAGGTGTGGAAAAAATGGGCTGGGGTGACTTTTTCTTCTCTGTACTCTTTTGCACTACAAAACAAGAAACGCTGCCCGAGGAGTTTTATTTCAAACTTGCTGAAAGAGGAATATATCCAAGAGGAATTGTCAATTATGATGCACGCCTGAAGCAAGCCATGTCCATCACAGACCAGCAGAATATGTAACCTACTGCATTTATTATTCCATAGACAATTATCTGGGATCTCAAGAATGTTAACACTGAGACCTATTTTGGCTGTTCTGGAGAAATGGAAAAAAAATAATTTGGAAACATTGCCTGAGATCAGCCATCAGAGATGCTTAGATATGTCTCCATAGCTATGTCTCTGGATGCTACCTCAAAAGACCTTCACTTTATAGGAAACTAGCTTGGGAACCCGGCGTTACCTGGGTTATTTGATAAAGGCATTATTTGTCTTTGATTGTTAGGTATTCTCAGTTTAGAGTGGGTGAACTACAATTCCCAGAATCGTGGGTAAATCCTTCCCAAACCCTGCCAGTATTCAAAGTTGCCATTTTGAGTCTGTGTGCCAAGTTTGGTTCAGATCCGTTGTTGGTTGGGTTCAGTGCTCTTTGGATGCAGGTGAATTACAACTCCCAAAATCAAGGTCCATTCCCACAAACCCCTGCAGTATGTTCAGTTGGTCATGAGGCTTCTTTGTGCCAAGCTTGGTCCCAGTCTATTGTCGGTGGGGGTCACTGTTTCTCTGGATGCAGGTGAACTATAACTCCATTTCCCCCAAACTTGTCCAATATGCTCTTTTGGTTATGGGGGCTCTGTGTGCCAAGTTTGGTCCTGGTCCATCATCGGAGGGGTTCAGAGTGCTCATTCATTGCAGGTGAACTATAAATCCCAGTACCCACTACTCCCAAATGTTCAGTCCAATTCCCCTCAAAAAACCCCAGTATTCAAATCTGGGCATATCGGGTATGCATGGCAAGTTTGGCCCAGAGCCATCAATGTTTGGGTTCATAGCATTCTGGGTGTAGGTGAACTACAACTCCTCTATATTCCCCAGTAGGAGTCACAGTGCTCTGACTTGATGCAGGGTGAACTGCAACTTCCACCATGTGCAGTCAATCCCCCAAACTCCTCCAGGAAGTGTAGTTGTGCTGTGTTTGTTCTGCAGACAGATTTGAAAGGGAAGGGCAGTGGGTGGGGTCATGCAAATTCCACACCAATGGAGAACCCTGGGATGCCTGCCTGTGGTGGAGGACAATGCACAATCTAGGATGAAATGGTCCCCAAATGAAAGTATTCTTTGGGTGGTGGTTCGTAGTGTTTGGGAAGGACATTGGTAGGGGCTGGGCTGCATGTTTATAGTGCTCGCTGTAACCGCAATGTCAGTGGAAAAGAGTGACTTGCTGGCTCCTCAGCATTGGGAACTGTAGCCTGTTTGTGGAGGCTGGAGGCTGTCTGTGTGAACAGACACCTGTGCCACATACACACATACGGGTTTTCACTTTTATTATGGAATATATAATATATATTAGAATATAGAATATAGGATATAGATAGATAGATATGCACATGCATATGGCTACACATGGAAATATGTACATGCATATTGTACATATGAATATTCATAGCCTAAAATTGTTACTCATCCTCCAGCAACAAATAGGACGCATTTCTAGGCACACCTTTGGTTTGTTGCATGAAGGCTGTGTTTATTTAAAAAACTGCTTGGACACTAATAATTTCTTTTATTGTTGTATGTTTAATTTTTTTTGTTAGGCTATGTTTTAATGAAGATACTGTTTCACTCTATATTTTGTTGTAGTAGAATGAGGGCTGTGGAGTGGTTTGAATGTTGGGCTAGAGCTCTGTGAAAGTAAGGACTGAATCCCCAATTTGCCATGGAAACCGACTCAAAGGCACATAATAACACCAATCATTATCTGACAGTGCTTAATTACACAGGATAACAAAGCATAAAAATAGAGATGCCAGTAATGATGACAATGATAACAGCAACAATCAACATCCAACAACCACACACAATATAACAGTCTTACAGTTAACATAACTCTGCCTCCCAGAACTGAAACCATATTTTAAATTCATCTCATTGAACAGATGAACGTAATGGGCTGATATTTATTATAATTATATCATGAGGATGGGAGGAGGGAAGGAAGCTATGTTACATTCCATGATATTCTATTCTCCTGAAACAAACAAAATATTATTATTATTATTATTCTTATTTTTGATCTGGCAAGCGCTTTTTATTAAAGGAATATTTCAGATTTGATTACTGTTCTCTTTGACTGCCTGCCTAATTCATGCATGCAGTGCGCCTTGGGAAATTATACATAGTAGTTTGGTAGCTTTATTATGTCACTGTCTGAAAACATTATTTTGCTGAGAGCATAATTAGTCACATACAAAGCCATGGGCTTTTAAACTAATCTCTGCCATCTTCCTGTGTTAATTATTTGGCTTTCTTTCCCTCCCCCTGCAGCTCCCACCCCCTTTAATTTATTTTCCCTATTCCTTGCTGCGGTAGTTTCTTCATCAAATCAAAAAAATCTTTAAGAAAACAGATTTGTCCAAAATACAGCTTGGAAAAAGAAAATAACTTTACAGGCTGCAAGTCCAAATATTAATTGGAAAGAGGGTTATTAATTGGCTTCAGTTTTATGGTGTATTTGCTAGGATTTCTACCCACCTTTGAATTAGTAACCAGCAGGGAATCTTTTCATGGGGAAAGAGCTTAATGGGGTGCAGGGGTAGGGAAATGAGAGCAGGGCCTGGTTAATAATGCAATCTTCCCTGTCTTTCTAGAGCTTTTTTGGGGAAAAGTTTATTTCAGAAGTATTTTTCGGAGATCAAAACTACCTAACTCACTTTGCTGCTTGGTTTAGGGCAAATGTGATAATAACTTCCCATAAAATTGCTAGATTTTCCATACCCCTCAGGTTATTTTTGTTTAAAAAAAACTGCTGGGCAGATTGTCTAGGGCAGTGGTTCTCCACCCGTGGGTCTCCAGGTCTTTTGGCCTACAACTCCCAGGAATCCCAGCCAGTTTACCAGCTTTTAGGATGTTTGGGAGTTGAAGGCCAAAAGATCTGGGGACCCACAGGTTGAGAACCACTGGTCTGCAGAATTGTTTCACTATAAGTCTGCACCAATATTTATCATGTTTTCAAAGTGTCCATGGCCAGCCTCATCTTGATGCTCCCATCCATCCATCCATCTTTATTTACTTAACCCTGTTGCCCAAACATACCATCCTAGGTAGGGACAAAGGAGAATTTAATCTCAGTCTCCCTCTCCCTCTCTCTCTCTCTGTTTATGTGTGTATGAGAGAGAGAGAGAGAGAGAGAGAGAGAGAGAGAGAGAGAGAGAGAGAGAGATACAAGGCTTGTGCATTTGTATGGAATTACTTACCGTTTCTGTTTGTTCCATTCATAAGGCCCCATTTCCGTTTCCGTCCGTCTCTTAAGGAAATGGGCACCTATATGAATGGGCTTTTCTGTCCAAGGTCTGAAAAAAACTATTTTTCTTCAATCCTTGGGCAACAAAGTGCCAGGTTCTGTGAGCCGGGCCTACGAGCCATCGAGCGCTCCATGAGTGTTGAGCACTCAATGCTCATAGGCCCTGCACTACATGTTAGTGCTGAGCACTCAATAATCATAGGCTCTGTGAGCCGGGCTTATGAGTTTCAAGCATTCGGTGCTCGACTGTAGGGCCTACAAGACATTGAGTGCTTGATGCTTGTAGGCCTGGCAGGCAGAGCCTATGAACATCGAGTATCTAGCTCTTGGCTGAAGGCCCTGCAAGCCAGGGCCTACAACCAAGCAACGAAAATTAGCCAACCAAACAGCTACCGTTCCCCTCTGCCTTTCGTTTCACTATTTCATTTGTTCCCGTGGGGTTGCACCATTCCATGCAATCCGAATAGATGAAATGGTACAAAACCACGAATGAAAACGATGAAACAGTATTCAAGCCCAACCCAAATAGCTACACATTTTTCAATGATGATAGAATGCTTTATTGGTGTGAGGAAGAGAATGGAATGGAATGGCATGACTAGCTGAAATACCGAAGAGGAGCACTCCTCACTACAACATCATGGTGGAGTTCTATTGCCAACATATACAAGCACTATGGCCAATTACATCTGTGTAGGTTCTTAATCAGTCTCTATCAGACTCATCTTAGCTTTGGAAATGCAAGATGCAACACTTGAGAAGGCTGTCTCATGGATCCAGAGGTGGCTCATGGTCTGAATAGAGGAAGCAGACCCCTCAAATGGAGGAGTGGGCCTCCCCTTCCATGCTGAGGCTCTGAACCCAATGTTACTGAATCACTATCAGGCTCATGTTTAAACTTGAGGTGACTTGAGGCAGATGTGGGTCTCTGGGCAGGATCATGTAGCCACTGGTCATTGCTACGCCATCTTATTTGTGGCATGAAACCTCACCACATGGCTTAATGCTTGTCAGTTATCCCAGATCCTTTTGCACACACTGGAGGGAATGCTGCAAGGTTGCCTCTGAAGCAAATTCTGGCCAAGAATGGCAGACAAAATGGAAAGTAATTGCAATTTTTTCAGGCCGGAAGACATGATAGACCACAAGTTGTGCAAGGCCTCTCTTCTCTAGACACAAATCCCCTTTCTTTGCTTTTCTAAGCTCAAGTTTTGGAGATGCTGATAGTTTTTCAAAGGAATCTGGATGCTGTAGGGACGAACACTTTTCCAGAGCTTGTACGATCATCGTTGCATCACCTCTCAAGCCAATAAACTCACTTGATGCGAATTGAACCTTTTCTCTGATTGCCGCTGAATACACAATAGCTCAGTAGTGATATATTGATCCAAGTCTTCTTCTGACTACTGTTACCAGGGGAAGAGAAATCTGTTATTCGAAACTCAGCATGGGTCATCATTGGAAATATACTGCAAATTACTCTTGCTTTTTTCCCTCCCTGTAATGGCAGGTGAGGAGCACACAGAATTCCAAGAGGTTTGTCTGACCTTCCCCTTAAGGGAGGAGGGAGAGGCACTTTTAATAAAAGAACTGCATCCAGATTTTGCCGTCAGTTTGCTGCATGCAAATTAAATAGATTTACACCCACTTTAATTTATGCAAACGACAAGACTTTGCATACCTATGCAAAATGACATTAGTTCATTTGCACAAAAAGGGGAGAGGCGGCAGAAGGTGTCTGGTTGCCTTTTAAAAAAATTAATAGAATGGAGAATGTATGGGAAAAATATGCAGTAGAAGACACAGAGGCAAGTTTGATATATTACAAGCAGTGGGTTAGTGGAACCAATGTTCACGGGATCAGTATGTCAAGAGATCATTCCCATTTTAGGCTCCCTTTCCTAGCTGGTTTTAGTTGCAATCCCCATAACAGCTGAAGGGGGCAAAACTTCCCCAGCAGCAATGTACTGTTGTGAGATCTACCTCTTGTAAGATGAAAATATTGTGCTGCTTTGTTCTTGAATGGCTAGTCAAGACCTGTTAAAGGTAAAGGTTTCCCCTGACATTAAGTCCAATCGTGTCCGACTCTGGGAGTTGGTGCTCATCTCCATTTCTAGGCCGAAGAGCCGCCGTTGTCTGTAGACACCTCCAAAGTCATGTGGCCGGCATGACTGCATGGAACGCCGTTCCCTTTCCGCCGGAGCAGTACCTATTGATCTACTCACATTTGCATGTTTTTGAACTGCTAGGTTGGCAGAAGCTGGAGCTAACAGCGGGCGCTCACTCCGCTCCCCAGGTTTGAACCTGGGACCTTTTGGTCTGCAAGTTCAGCAGCTCAGCACTTTAACACACTGAGCCACCAGAGGCTCCACAAGACCTGTTAGTCTTACAAAAAGACCTAGTCCTGCTGATGATAAAAAGTGCTTGAACTGATTTGCCGATACGGAACAATACAGAACCCTCCAAGTTCGCATTGTCTCTTGGATTGTAATGCAATAGGAATGGCCTGAGAAGCATTTGTAATACAAGTAATCAAGTCAAAGGGGAAAATGCATATAATTGATGGTTTTAGTAAATCATATCAGAAATCTATCTCAGCCCTGTCCTTCTGCCAACTCTGAACTATGTGATAGGCTCTCCGATGGGGCAGTAAATAAGAACCCTGTTATACATCATATAATGAGGATAGAAATCCCACATCATCTGATGTAACTACAATGATGGAGCTCTATTGGCATAATTACATCTGAAAATGCCTCCACCCCCCCCCCCCCAAAAAAAACCCCCAACATATTCAGCCTGATTTTGGTTTCCCCCTGACATTAAGTCTAGTCGTGTCCGACTCTGGGGGTTGGTGCTCTTCTCCATTTCTAAGCTGAAGAGCCGGCGTTGTCCGTAGACACTTCCAAGGTCATGTAGCCAGCATGACTTCATGGAGTGCTGTTACCTTCCCTCCGGAGTGGTACCTACTGATCTACTCACATTTGCTTGTTTTTCAAACTGCTAGGTTGGCAGAAGCTGGGGCTAACCACTGACCTTTTGATCAGCAAGTTCTGCAGCTCAGTAGTTTAACCCACTGTCCCACCAGGAGATCCTTTTCAACCTGATATCCACCAGCTAAAGAGTTTCTGTGAAGCACTGCAGATCAGGGTGCCAACAGTGCTTTCCCAGTTGTGGGCCCCATCAACAACAGGGAGCTGGAGAGACCCCCTTAAGGTTCTGCCACGATGGCTTATCTCAAAATGGTCCTGATGGCAGACTGAATGTCTATCATATGAGGACAGGGAAGAGCTCTTCAGACTGGAGGAGCCACTCAGACATTGTTTTCCAGCACCTGCATCTGTATCACCTTGGAAACACTTTGCAGTCATCCTTCCACATGTTCAGTTTTAACTTTTGTGGATTTAATTATTCACAAATTTGATTAACAATGCTCTATCTAGGAGCCTCCGGGGGCTCAGTGTGATAAAGCGCTGAGCTGCTGAACTTGCAGACCAAAAGGTCCCAGGTTCAAATCCCGGGAGCGGAGTGAGTGCCCACTGTGAGCTCCAGCTTCTGCCAACCTAGCAGTTCGAAAACATGCAAATGTGAGTAGATCAATAGGTACCGCTCTAACAGGAAGGTAACGGCATTCCATGCAGTCATGCTGGCCACATGACCTTGGGGGTGTATACGGACAACGCCAGCTCTTCAGCTTAG
The DNA here is from genome assembly GCF_035594765.1 of Anolis carolinensis. Taxonomy (NCBI): domain Eukaryota; kingdom Metazoa; phylum Chordata; class Lepidosauria; order Squamata; family Anolidae; genus Anolis; species Anolis carolinensis. The sequence continues at coordinate 14,938,760 of NW_026943820.1, forward strand.
AAATGGAGATGAGCACTAACTCCCAGAGTCGGACACGACTGGACTTAACGTCAGGCGAAACCTTTACCTATCTAGGAAACTCTTGGTCTTCCAGTATGAGTCTGTGTTGAGCTTCTTCCAGTCAGGATGAAGGATGAAGAGATTTCTAGAGATAACACCTCCCTAAAAATCTCTAGGTTCTCCAACACGATTTTATGGCCAGCTTCCAGTTGATGTTGACCACAGAATCAGGCTGCAAGACCTTGAGAAGTGTTCTTTCAGGTAAACTTTCCCCTTCCTTCCTTCCTTCCTTCCTTCCTTCCTTCCTTCCTTCCTTCCTTCCTTCCTTCCTTCCTTCCTTCCTTCCTTCCTTCCTCTGGGGTCCTGTGGATCTAATCCCAGTGAATGTGGAGGAATGATTGCAGTTGGGGAGCTGCTTGGCTGAAAAAGTCCCATTCAGTTAACATCCATAAACATCAATCCCATAACTACCAAGCTGCTGAATATGGTTATGATTCCAGCTGGAATCCCTCAAGAGGCTCTCAAAACAGAAGGGGGCTTCATGGGTCTGTGAGGTGTATGTACGGCTTGCCTCAAATCTGTAAATAACTTCCCACCTGGCATATCCCACTCCTTGCAAGTAGCCCTAATGGACCCCTAGTTAAAACCCTGGCAGCGTTGTCTTCATGCTGTTTCAAAACAAGTTGGTATTATTAACATTGATTCAGCCCACTTGGTAGTATTAAGCTCCAGGGCTTCTTACAAATCTGCAAAGCCACAGATCTTTCTACTCCGAGGCTCTCGTGGCTTTCATTACATCTGAATTAAATTCCACCCAGTCAAGTTGCAAAAACAGATGTTCTTGAAAAGCAGATAACTCTGAAGTATTTGCAAAGGCTTCAGGAACCAGACTCCTCCAGTATATTTCTAATGTAAATGTCTGGAGGCTCTTCTTTCAAATATGTCTTATTTCCATTTTCTCTTCTGATGAATACTGAATAACACTCAGTGCATCTGTTTTCCTTCCTAAAGGTGAGCCACTATGATTTTCCCTAGCAAGCAGCAACAAGCCCCTTTCTTCTGACCGGGAAAGTGGCTCTCAGTAAGACAGTGGTCTAGCACAGTAGAAGAACAAAGGATGGAAAATAATTTCCTGAGATTGGATAGCTTCAATGAAGCTAGACTTTTCACAACTTCCAAGACTTGTTGCCGCAACCTCTAACGCTTTCATGGCATATGTTCAGACAAAGTTCTGAAGATCCTCAAGGGAGGACTTTCTCCTGGTTTCACCACCATTAGAGGTCCGTTTGGCAAGAGCCTCCTTCTCCTTCCCTGCTGTCCATACACTCTTTATCTTTATATCTCAACAACCATTCAGTGACTAAGGACTTCATCACACGAGGCAATCGAAGCAAGATAATAGCATCTGTGGGAAGGACATCACATAATATTGTGTCTCTCCTGCTGCTGCTTGGAATTTAAAGCATTGGTGAAACACAACTTTTTATTGTGTTGTCGAAGGCTTTCATGGCCGGAATCACAGGGTTGTGTGTTTTTCGGGCTGTATGGACATGTTCTAGAAGTATTCTCTCCTGACGTTTTGCCCACAACCTCTGAGGATGCCTGCCATAGATATGGATGAAACATCAGGAGAGAATATTTCTGGAACATGGCCATACAGCCCGAAAAACACACAACAACACCTTTTTATTGATGTGGAAATGGCTCCCAATATTGTTGCTTGAGTGAGTGGGTGCAATCCTTCTCCTCTCACCTTCTTCCCCTTTTTGCTCACTGTTTCTACGAAATCTGAGTCTGGTTATACATATGGAATAGTAAGCCTTGGAGAAGGGAGCCTTAGCAAGATTCGGTCTGACTTAATTCCTCCCTCAGAGAAGTTTTCTCACCCACCTCACCAGAAAACCTTCTCTTTTTTTTACTATCTCTTCTCTCTAGCTTTTTTGCTCTCCTAATCTCATTCTTCCTTTCATTTCCAGATTCCCATGCAGATCCTAAACAAATTCCCAGTCTCATTCACACTTTGTGTCAGGGGTCCTCAAACTTTTGAAGCCGAGGGCCGGTCCACAATCCTTCAGACTGTTGAGGGGCCGGATTATCATTTGAAAAAAATACAAACAAATTCCGATGCACACTGCATATATCTTATTTGTAGTGCAAAAACAACAACAACAAGAACAAGAACAATGAAAGAACAATACAATATTTAAAAATAAAAACAATTTTAACCAACATACATTTATCAGGATTTCAACAGGAAGTGTGGTCCTGCTTCTGGCCAATGAGATAGTCAAGTTAATTAGGGTTGTTGTTGTTGTTGTTGTTGTTGTTGTTGTGTGCCTTCAAGTCATTTCAGACTTTGGGTAAGCCTAAGTCTAAAATTTATTTATTTATTTATCATTTACTGCATTTGTTTACTACATTTGTATCACACCCTTCTCACCCCAAAGGGGACTCAGAGTGGCTTACAAATTATATGTACATACAATATATTATATTATTAGCGTAGTACAATATTAGCATTATATATTACTATATTGAACTATACCACTATACTGTAATATTATTAGTAATTTGACAACACAACCCATCATCCACGCCTCTAGGTTGATACAACAAAAAGAAAAGAAAAATAAAGTCCTAATTAGAGAGAGAGGAATAATTGCTTTTATCCAATTGTTGCCAGTTAGAAGGCTAAGCTCCTCCAACTTGGTCTCCTAGCAACCCAATAAAAATAATTAAAAACACTAAAAAATTAATACAAATCTAGCTGAAGCATTATTTCTTTTTAGAAATCTACCCATTCTAAAGAACAAAAAAATCTTGGACGAATGGCAAAGAGAAATTAACAAGTTCATTTGGGGCAGAAAACGAGCAAGGATTAAGTATCTATATATGAAAGATGATATTCGCAGAGGAGGGCTGGGAGTCCCCGATCTGCAACTGTACTATGATGCGGCTGCCTTGGAATGGGTAAAGGAGTGGGCCTGCCTACGGAAGGCAAGGATATTGGCATTAGAAGGCCAAGACTTAAACAAAGGATGGCACGCATACTTGTGGAAAAGGAAAGGTTACAAAGAAAAAAACTTCAACAATCATTACCTAAGAAAGGCATTAATAACAACATGGGAGAAATATAAAAACAGATTCTATTGCAAGACACCATTATGGCTCTCTCCCTTAGAGTCAGAGCACATGAGGGAGATTCCTAGAGAAAGATGGCTAACATATAAACAATTAATAAAAATAGATAATTACGGAACAAGACTAAAAACATATGAGGAAGTAAAACAGCTAGAATCATCCATAACTTGGCTAAATTACTGGCAGATCATGGAAGGCTTTAAAATAGATAATCAAACAGGATTTGAGAGAAATGACACAACATGGGACAAAATATTAAAAATGGAGAGGAAAATTATTAAAATGTTATATCAACAGCTATTGATCTGGGAAACAGAAGAGGTTTATGTAAAAGAAAACATGAGCACATGGGCTAGGGAGATTGGACATACCATAAGTATGGAGGAATGGGAAAGGTGCTGGAAAAAAAAAAGATATACATACTCAACACAGTTAAAGGAAAGCTGGTACAAAATCTTTTACAGGTGGTACATAACGCTGGAAAAAATAGCAAAAATCAATAAAAACAAGAATGGAGATAAGTGCTGGAAATGTAAGAAAGAGAAGGGAGACTTCTTCCACATGTGGTGGGGATGTAAGAAAGTAAAAAGGTTTTGGAAAATAGTACAGAAGGAAATGGAGATTATATTACAAACAAAATTAGCCCTAAAACCGGAATACTTTCTACTAGGGCTAACAGACTTTTTCAAGGATACAAATAATGAAAGATTGTTTATATACATGACAAGTGCAGCTAGAATCTCGATTGCGAAAATCTGGAAAACAGCAGAAACGCCGTCATTAGAACAATGGCTTTTGAAGCTGATGGATATAAAAAATATGGATACATTAACACAGATAATTTCAGTAAAAACAGACACAAAAACAGATTGGGATAAATTAAATAAATATATTAAGGAAAAAGAAAAGAAAACTGGAAATGTAGAAGTAGAAAAGGTTATGACACTCTCAGGTTCTTAGAAAAGGGTTCGGGAAAGGATTTGGAAAAGTAAGAATAAAAATGTTGAGCAGGGGATCTGGAAGGGAATCCAGAGAGAGGAGGGAGGGTCGAGGGAAAGCAGGGTCGTATATATTCTCCTTATCTCCTTTTTTTTTTTTCTTCTTCAGTTTTCTTTCCCAATTATTGTTTGTCCGTTAATATTTTGTAATCACATGCGACTCTCGCTTTTTTATTGTATCACTATAACTATAAATAAAATCAGTAAAAAAAAAATTAATACAATAAAATACTATAATAACAGAAAATAGCTAAAAAATAATACAAGAAAATAATAAAATATAATAAATAAAAATATAACTTACGATAAAATTAATTTAAAAATGCAAATAAAGTCAAATCAAAATTACACAACAATTTTTAACCAATACCACCACCACTTTGCCACAGCAACGCGTGGCCGGGCACAGCTAGTAGAATATATAATTAATATTATTATATGGTATTATTATTAGTGTTATATTGTATTACATTATAATATTATTATCAATATTATATGTATATACAATATATTATATTATAAAACTGAGGGCGGGGGCCAGGTAAATGACCTTGGAGGGCCGCATCCGGCCCCCGGGCCTTAGTTTGGGGACCCCTGCTTTGTGTTATCTAAAGTGTGTCCTGAATCCAATCCCCCATGGGTACCGAGAGCCCACTGTATTTGAACTCCCATATTCTAATAAAGGACCAATATTAGCAAATGTCCCTAAAGCTATTTGCATTTTTAAAAGAACCTGCAGGAAAAAGTAAAAATTGAATTTTAACGCAATTGCTCATTTAATGAAAAAATAATTAATACTGTAGCTTCATTCTGGAGGTTCATTAATGTTGAAATCCAGCTGAAGTCAATCAATTAATCAAAAATAAATTTAATTAGGCTGCCCCTTTTATTTATAAAATGTCTAACTACACTGATAATGCCAATGTATTTAATTAATTAGTCCATGTTTGAAGGCATCTTCTGTTTGAAGAAGAGGGGAACATTTTGTCATCCAGATGTTGCAGACTTCAACTCCCAGAAGCCCCAAACCAGAATCCTTAAACACGAAAGTACAGTGTTTCCATTTTATATGTCTTCAAATATTTTTAGTAGAGTGTATCTTGTCCTTTTCATGAACTCTGCCTGAAAAAACTAGATAAGGGAAGTATGTGACCCCCAAGGTTGGCTTGTATTTAAACATGATGAATTAGCTAAACCATGAAGGTAGTCTAGATGAGTGTGCATAATTGCATTTCAGGGGTTTTCTTCTCACTGTTTGCTAAAAGGTATATAAGACTTGTGTGCACTGATTAAACTTGTCCCACTCAGTCCCACTTAAAGGATTGTGTGTCTTTTCCCCCCGATCAGATTTAAATTTGCTTAAAATAGCTCTGTGGCAACTTGGGGTATGGAAGGCTGACTTGAGAATTGCCTCCCATTCCATGTACCTGAACTCAACCCAAACTGCTGTAGCATTCCAAGAGACTCTGATGTATAATACGAAAATAATTATCAAGCAGAAGTATAACATATAAAGTTACATATTTAAAATGCATAAATCTTAATTGATCCTTCTAACTCTTTCCCCATCTCCGCATAATCTGAGCTGAACCTACCTGCCTTGAATGAAACTAATCCGTATCAGTTAACTTTAACAAATTCCTCGCTTTGGCACACTCACATCTTTCACTTGGATTTTCATTTTTAATATCCCTGCAAATATTCAGCCAATCAACAGTCACTCCCAATAATACATACTCTCATCCGCTCCCAATAAATCATGCTATTATTACATATACAGTATACTGTATAAACATACTAATAAATACATCAAGTTTTAAAAATAAAATTCCATAACATCACAGTGCACTTGACAATAAGTTGGTGAGGCCATGGTTCCCCAGTCTTTCTCAAATTCAAGGGCTGTCCAGTTGACGTTAAAGATCAAGTACACACATAAAGGAGAATAAAAGGAGTTACCCTTCATCACTTGGCACCTTTATGTAATATGCAGTGTCCAGCACACAGATCACTCACGATCTCTAATACTATGGAGAAATGCAATATATTTCTATTTCAATTACAGCCATTCAACTGTATTTCAATTACACCACCAACTCTGCTGGACTGGCCATGTTGCCCGAATGCCTGATCACCATCTCCCAAAGCAGTTACTATAATTCCAACTCAAGAACAGGAAATGTAATGTTGGTGGACAGGAAAAGAGATTTAAAGATGGGCTCAAAGCCAACCTTAAAAACTGTGGCATAGACTCTGAGAACTGTCACTACACTTGGAGGGCCATCATCCTCGGGCTATGAGGGATCTCCTAAGTACAGCTGTTATTTCTAAATTAGCATCAAACAACATCAATTAGTACTTGAAGGGTAGCACAAATCCACTTCTGGTTTAATCCTCTTTTTGCGGATGCACCCTGCCCTTCCCTCTTCTACCTTTTTGGACAATGAATACGTAGTAGATATCCTATAGCAAACTTGGATGCAGGATTAAACAGAGTTAGGCTTTCTAAGACAGTACTAGCTTTAGGTCTAGCATCACACTTGGACATTGAACCCCTTCACAGTTTCAAGCACGTATTCCAAGATTCCCTAGGTGGAAACCACAGGAAATCATTGGCGATCCCTCAAGACCGAGTATGATTGCCTTCCAAGTCTAGGGTCTTGGTGGTGGGTCCATAGGTGACCATAGAGACCCTCATATTCTTGACCCTCATGCTCTTTCACAGTGAAGACATTGGTTTCCAGATGGAAGGTGGTCCCAGTCAGGCTTGGCTTGATGTGCCTTCATCTTGGGTCCTTTCCCCCTTTCTCCCTCCATTTGTGCCTCTTCAAATTCCACAGCACTGTTGGTAACAACTGACCTCCAGTTAGAAAACTCAAGGGCCCAAAGTTCGTCTTTCCTTTTTGGCCACAAAATGGCCCTCTGAAAGTGGCAGTCCAGTCAGGGATAATAGTAATAATAATAATAATAATAATAATAATAATAATAATAATAATAATAACAACAACAACAACAACAACAACAACAAACCTGCAAAAGTATTGGAGAATGAGCACGCAAAGATACTGTGGGACTTCCAAATCCAGATGGACAAAGTTCTGGAACACAACACACCAGACATCACAGTTGTGGAAAAGAAAAAGGTTTGGATCATTGATGTTGCCACCCCAGGTGACAGTCGCATTGACGAAAAACAACAGGAAAAACTCAGCCGCTATCAGAACCTCAAGATTGAACTTCAAAGACTCTGGCAGAAACCAGTACAGGTGGTCCCAGTGGTGATCGGCACATTGGGTGCCATTCCAAAAGATCTCAGCCAGCATTTGGAAACAATAGACATTGACAAAATCACGATCTGCCAAGTGCAAAAGGCCACCCTACTGGGATCTGCACGCATCATCCGAAAATACATCACACAGTCCTAGACACTTGGGAAGTGTTCAACTTGTGATTTTGTGATACGAAATCCAGCATGTCTATCTTGTTTGCTGTGTCATAATAAAATAATAATAATAATAATACTTTATTTTTCTATCTCGCCACCATCTCTCCGAAGGAACTCAGGGCAATGCCCAGAACAAAGCAGAGTAAAACAATTACAACGAATATCAAAACAAAAACAATAATAACATCAATCAAATTAAATAAACAATTTAAACATTTTAAAAAATACAATAAAACACATAAAATCTGAACAAATGAGTAATAATACAACATCAACCACTAGAGATAAAAGGGGTCGGGCATATAAAAACACAATATCGAAAGCTTTTAATAAAGTGCATAAACAAGTGTCAGAGAGTCAACTGGGATAATATGGGATAAGATAGGGTAGGAAGGAATAAAGTGCTAAGAAGTAAAGCCTTGGTAAAAGGGTCTATTATGTTGGTGAATTATTCAAATGCACACTGAAATAGCCATGTCTTCAGCTGTTTAATAAAGGCAGACAGGGTTGGGGCCAATCTAATCTCCCTAGGGAGGGAATTCCAAAGCCGGGGGGCCACCACAGAGAAGGCCCTTTCCCTCGTTCCAGCAAGCCGAGCCTGCGATAATGGAGGGAACGAGAGGAGGGCCTCCCCTGATGATCAAAGGGATCATGCAAGCTCATAGGGGGAAAGGCGGTCACAAAGGTAGACGGGTCCCAAGCCTTTGTAGGTAAGTACCTGCACCTTGAAAGTGAACGGCAGCTAATGGAGCTCCTTAAACAGTGGGGTTGACTGCTCCCTGTAAGTTGCTCCAGTTAGCAAAATGGCTGCCGATCATTGGACTACTTGTACTTTCCAGGCCGTCTTCAAGGGCAGCCCCACATAGATAAGAGAGACAAACTATGTTTAGGGCACCTTTTCTAGCCCCTTCCCCATATGGAGTGAGCAGAGTGGATCCTAAAAAAAGGATGCTCAGTTGTGGATACAGCTGCCGAACTACTCAACTGACTCAGATCTTGAGGTAGAACAACTGAATCCATATCTACCACCAATGTGCCAGTCTGTGGCTAGGGGCTTCCCGCTTTCACAGTCCTGCCTCTGTTGTATTTACTGATTGCCATGGGACTTTTGTTGATTTTGTTTCATTTTTCTTGGAAGTCACCTATCCATGAGTTTACGTGTGGAGATTGATGTACAGCCGATCAACACACAGTCTTCACAGAATGAGGGTCCCATCCAGTGGCATGGTTAACATGATGATGGTGGCTTCTCATCTATCACAGCCTTCTTCTGCCTTCACAGCCATTGTAACATGTACCATGCTTTCCTCTGCCTGTCTGCCATTGAGGTCTTCAGATTATGCTTGGTCCGATTCCTCCCCTGCAGCCACTCCTGGGAGCACATGGCTCTGATGTTTTGCCCACAGTGAATATGCTCAAGCAATTTCAGAATGTGGCCAAGATGGAAAAAAAATATTAATTAGGAAAAACACGCAAACTAGAATAGGTTGCAGAGTAGTTTGCTTTTGCATGCACCAACTGGGGAAGGCAGGATTCCAGTCTTCTTCTCTGCCTCCCTCAAGTTCACTCGGTGCAAATTATTTTTGCACATTGAACTCAGTTTGCAACAACTAAGGTAAGCAAAGGGTCAACGATGAAAGTGAGAGGAGGAGAGATACACTTGAACATTTTTAAAGCACTGAAAAAGTGGGACTGCAAAGCATGGATTGGAACAGTCCTTGCCAAATTGACACAGTTGGAGGGAATATTATAGTACCAGCACTACACATCAACTACCTTAACTTTATCCTTTGGCATCCAGGGGTTTGTGGTTCAGGAAAGGATATTTTAGATTTCTCAGCCACGGAGCTCCAATATGTCTCCTCAAATTACAAACACCAGGATTCAACAGGATGTTGCCATGGCAGGTAAAATGGAATCATAGTACCATAATAGCATACCATGAAAGGACTCACTGTCACCTGTTACTGATATAATGTCAACTTTATTGGAGGTAGGCAATGCAGCAGATGGTGTATAGCAGAGAAGCATCCCAGCCCTTTTGCTGATGGGATCCAACATCCCCTCACAGCTAATTATATATATATATATAATTTTATTGTTTATTAGCCCTATTAGCCCATATCACTATACTGAACCAAACACCCTTACAGCTAATGATACAATTGGACTTTTAAACAACTAATTCGGGGCAGACTGTTCCATAGACAGCAATGTGGTTTCCAATGTCAGTGGCTACACATGGTGCTGGGCTGAAGATACTCATGGAGGATGGATTCCCAAGGGTTATCTAAGGGCAGGATCAAGCTATGGCAAATAGAGCACCCAACTTCTATTCTGGAATTATAAGGACTTTGCAAAAGGGTTACTAACAGAGGATTGCTCAATCCTTAGCTCTGTTGCCATTCATAATTATCAAACTATTGAAGGGGGACAAAATGGGTTTGCATTGCTAATCTCCCAAATGCTTGTATCTCCATTATGTATGTATCCTAGTACCAGATAGATTCACAAAAATCAAGCTCTGATGGTCATCCATTTTGTTTACCTTAAAGAATGCAGTTTTTGACCCAATGACTTCCATGTTGCATGTTAGCTTGACAGACTTTCTCTAGCACATGTGCTTTTCAGCCATGACTTGGCAGTGCTAGTGAATTACACTATATTGGGATGTAATTCACTAGCAGATCATAGTTCAGGGTTTTAATGCAGATTCAGATATGTCAAGTTAAGGAACAGAAATGCATTATTTTCTTTAAAAATGTTGATTCACCAGTCTTGGCCTTCTAACTTCTAAGTCCCCTTCACGTTTGATGTTAACCAATATCATGTCGACTTCGGCTTATGGTGAAACCCTGAATCGGAGACCTCCAAATCCTTTTATCATCATGTCTTGCAGACTCAGAACCGCTTCACTTCAAAATGCAAATGCATCCTTTCTATGCCACTGGATGTTTGCCCTTGATGTTTGCCCTTGATTCTGGCCAAGTCTTATCTCTCTGGTGGCAGAGGCCAAATTCACCACATCAAGGCCTTTGGCCAATATAATTAGTTTCCTGTTCAATTTAATTTATTTTATTTCTTTCTGCTTCATTGTGAAATATGAAAAATTTGGCACTCCTATTAGAATTACAGATCAGGATAGGAAAAAAATACCCACCCCTTGGTGTTTTGTTTTGTTGAAAGTGAGCCTTTGGGCTTGTTTGCTTGTAGAATGAGTTTATTGACAGTGCTAATGGCGTTTAAAGGGAGACAGAGATGTCACTATTACTGTTCAAATGCATTGTAATTAATCTGAAGTATGCTAGAGGGAAACTAAGCTGATGGGACCATAGCCATAAAGTTTGTTTGTTTGTTTGTTGACTAAGAGGCACGTTGTAATTATAATTGCTCCCGGATCCCAAGTGGCTAATAGATGTAGGACACATTAGGATTTTGCCAGCACTGATTCCTTGCATGCAAATCCATACCTAAACATATTTATTTATTCCTGCTTATAACCTCGGAGTATTTGTTTTGTAGTAAAGAACCGTCTGTGCCCTCTGGCTCTTGCAGAAAAAGAGCATGCTGGATGATTTCTGCATGCAAAACCAGTGTCCCTACTGTACTCTTTATTCTTTCAAGTATGACCCCAATATCCACAGAACTTGTACTTGCAATTTTATTTATACCCATCTGACAATCTATGTCATATATTAGCCTTTTTGGTCTTCCATGATGACTCTACTGGGTTATTTTTGGGCCAGAAGTCCTTCATTTCAATAGAGTTCACCATTATCTTCAATTATGCAGATCAATGAGAATCCTGGGAATGTATTTCCCTGTATTATTATATTATATTATATTATATTATATTATATTATATTATATTATATTATATTATTCTCGCTTTTTCCCAGCCTTAACTGAAGGCAGTCTTTATGATTCCTGGATCCGTCATTCAGAGAAAATAGTGTTAGGTGACATCAGAGGAGAGCTAGAGAGGAATTATAATTGGTGACTTCCATGTCACTGGAAAAATAAGGACACTATCAGTTAGAGCCTGAACTTTAAAAGAATTAGATACAGTGATGAACCTACTGTACTCTTAAAACATGTTCAGCACCACGGAGAACTCCATTAAGGTTTAAGCTAGAATGCAGACTAAAGTTGGCCCTCCACATTTGTGAGTTTGACTTTTGTGTATTTGTTAGGTGGTACACTATGACTGTATTGTCAACCTCTATCAGATTCCTCGAGGCAGCACCTCTCTAGGCATCTCTAGGAACTCCTGTGCAATTTGGGTGGAAAATAATCACAGAACTATGCTGAAAGACCTACAAATCCATAGAGAAATATTCTCTTGGGTTTAAAAGAATTGTTTTTTTTGTTTGTGGTTCTCCCTCTTTTGCTAGGGTATTCACTGCTAAGCCCACTCTTAAGCCCAGCCACCTCTGGGGCCACTTATGACATTATCTGATCCAATGGCCTTAGACACAACATAAATACAGCACTATTATTCCACTATAATTGCCAAGGCAATGCCCTATTGGTTCTTAGGGTTTGTAGTTTAATGAGTTATTTGGCTAAGTCTTCTCAGTGCTTCTCCCTAAACTGCAAATCTCAGGATTTCATAGGATGGAACAACTGCAGTTAAAGTGGGATTTTAGCTCGACATATACATTGTAGAATCAATGTAGTTTGAAACCACTAACTGCCATGACTCAAAGCTATGGAAACATGGGATCTGTAGTTTTACAAGATACCTAGTCTTTCTTTGTCAGAGAGGTCTTATGAAACTGCAAATCTCAAGATTCCATATCATTGAGCCATGGCAGTTAAAGGGATGTCAAACTGTGTTAATTCTGCAGTGTAGATGTGCCCTTTGTATTGTGAAAGGACCCCTTGTCCCACGGAATAACCCAACCCCAGGACCAATCAATTTCCCCATCTCTGGGCTTAAGTTTCAAAGTATCCAGATACCTGCTTACAGACTTCATTGTGGGTACCATCTTGCTTCTATAGGGTGAAGAGAAGCAAGACCCAAATCCTAAGGCATCAACTGCCTGCTTATTATACATTACATCTTAGCTTATGTGCTGATTGCCACATATTTGCTTTATCAGAACATTTCCTCTGTAAGCTTAAATTCCGATAGAGCTTCGGAAGGGTTGTTTTAAGTGCTTAAACATATTATGGGATTTTTCTTCTTATCTATTCTTGATTAAAATGCAATCAGGTATTGATTTGCTTAAGGCTTAATAAGCACTCCAAGCAGATACGGATGCAATTTAGATGGATTGAACATCATCTTTCATTTGAACTACCATCCCAAGGCTGGTACGTAATGAGTACGGAAGAGACAAATTATGCCATTTAACGTTGGTAATTTTGCTTTGAAAGTTTTGGTTATGCAGCGATTTGAAGGGTCAAGTGAAAAGTCACTCCACGAGAGTAGAAATGCCAAGATAATGACTCAGCCTCTAATGAGACAAGAGCAGAACCAACAACTGGTTGATCAACTGAGAACCAGTAAAATAAAGGAATGTTGCTTTTTCTGGTAGAATAGAATTCCCCTATATTTCTCAGCCACTGAATATGCTGGAGAGTTGTAGTCATCAAAAGTAACTTGTCCAAACTCTGGACTTTTGGAATTTCATATTTTGTAGAATTTATAATATTCCTTCCTTCAATTAGATAGGTAACATGACACACCAAACGTGACAAGAAGTACATGGGTATAGAAAAAGATGATGATGATGATGATGATGATGATGATGATGATTAAATTCTGCTGCTTGTCCTCAACCAGCCGGTCACCCGTTCCAGCAGCTGCGCAGTCTCGTCAAAACACTGCATTGCCAGCCACGTCCTCATTGTTGGAAACAAGTGGTTGAGGAAACAAGCGGCAGAATTTAGTTGGGAAGGAGTCGCAAAGCTCCTTCATCACTATGGTAAGTGCCTAGATTTGAATGGCAACTAAGTGAGATGTGGTATTTGGGTGTGGCTTTCAACTGCATATGGTAAATGTTTTCTCCTATACTTTGTTCATTTTTAATTCCAAAACGTAATGTATTATCTGGATAACCCTCATAATATTACACACATGTAACCCAACACCACTATAGTATAACAGATGTTCTCTTCTTGCATCTGGAGAAGTAGAGTTGTGCATATAACAATGCTACACAGTGCACATCCTGCATTGTGGTTGCACATTGGCCAATGACACCTTGTCATTGACATGTGTTGAGCTAAGTTGAACGGACATTGAACATATCTCTGCATGCGGATATTTTAGCAACATCAAGGGGATATTGAATCGCAGCCTCATTGTCCAAAAGCTATCTATCCACTTAAGTTGAGTTCCCCTGGGGAGATAGGGCAGAATACAAATAAAGTTTATTTTGCTGACACAAAAACAAACAAGAAAAACTCAGACCTAAGAATTGAACTGCAAAGGGTCTGGCATGAATTCTGCTCCTGTCTTCTGGAGTGTTGGCTATCCCTCTCAGTTTGGTGTCATCTGCAAACTTGATGATCGTGCCTTCTAACGAAGGTTTAGAAGGCACGATCATCAAGTTTGCAGATGACACCAAACTGGGAGGGATAGCCAACACTCCAGAAGACAGGAAAAGAACTCAAAACGATCTTGACAGACTAGAGAGATGGGCCGAAACTAACAAAATGAAGTTCAACAGGGACAAATGCAAGATACTTCACTTCAGTAGAAAAAAATGGATTGTAAAGATACAGAAAGGGGGACGCCTGGCTAGACAGCAGTACATGTGAAAAAGATCTTGGAGTCCTTGTGGACAACAAGTTAAACATGAGCCTACAATGTGATGCGGCTGCTAAGAAAGCCAACGGGATTCTGGCCTGCATCAATAGGGGAATAGCATCTAGATCCAGGGAAGTCATGCTCCCCCTCTATTCTGCCTTGGTCAGACCACACCTGGAATCACACTGTGTCCAATTCTGGGTACCGCAGTTGAAGGGAGATGTTGACAAGCTGGAAAGCGTCCAGAGGAGGGCAACTAAAATGATCAAAGGTCTGGAGAACAAGCCCTATGAGGAGCGGCTTAAAGAACTGGGCATGTTTAGCCTGCAGAAGAGAAGGCTAAGAGGAGACATGATAGCCATGTACAAATATGTGAGGGGAATTCATAGGGAGGAGGGAGCAAGCTTGTTTTCTGCTGCCCACAGACTAGGATGCGGAACAATGGCTTCAAACTACAGGAAAGGAGATTCCACCTGAACATCAGAAGAACTTCCTCGCTGTGAGAGCTGTTCAGCAGTGGAACTCTCTGCCCCGGACTGTGGTGGAGGCTCCTTCTTTGGAGGCTTTTAAGCAGAGGCTGGATGGCCATCTGTCGGGGGTGCCTTGAATGCGATTTCCTGCTTCTTGGCAGGGGGTTGGACTGGATGGCCCATGAGGTCTCTTCCAACTCTACTATTCTATGATTCTATGATTCTACACCAAAAAATCTCAGCTGGCATTTGGAAACAATAAACATTGACAAAATCACGATCTGTCAACTGCAAAAGGCCATCTTACTTGGATCTGCGCACATCATTCAAAAATACATCACACAGTCCTAAAAGCTTAGGAAGTGTTCAACTTGTGATTTTGTGATAAACTTCTTGTTTGCTGTATCATGCCAGGTTTTTGTGTCAGTAAAATAAACGTTATTTGTATTCTGCTCTTTCTCCCCAGGAGATCTCAACTTAAGTGGATAGATTGTTTGTTGTTGTTGTTGTTGTTGTTGTTGTTGTTTGCAAATAAGTCAGGAAAAAGAGAGTGCCTCTATGCAAGCAAGAATCCTACTTTTTCCAGTCTGCTGCCTACATGTAAGATTTGCCTCCACACAGTGCTTCATGATAGAACAGGCCCTGCCTTGAACTTTACAGAGTAGGAATGATAGCCATGTTTAAAGATGTGAAAGGATGTTACATGGAAGATATGAGCAAGCTTGTTTTGCTGTTGCTCCAAAGAGAATCTAGGACACAATGGAGCAATGGATTCAAACCGGGGGAGGGGGGGGGGGGGAAGGGATCCACCTGAATATTAGGAAGAACTCCACAGTTGTTGTACTGTGGAATCAATGCCTTCGCGTTTGACGGACTCTACTTTTCTGGAGGTTTTTAAGCAGAGTCTGGATGGCCATCTGTCAGGAATGCTTGTATTGTGTGTTCCTGTATGGCAGGGGCTTGGACTGCATGGTCTTTGGGCTCCCTTAAAACTTTTTAATTTGATGATTTTATGACTTCACATGCAAGTTGTCAGTGTCAGAGATGAAGTTGGTTCTGAAATGTTGCATCTCTCCTCTGCTTCCAAACCGTCAGAAGAACAGTGCCGAAAGCTTAGTCGTCCTGTTTTCTATGATTGAGTAGTCATGGCTTTTTATGCCCAGCTATGATGTATTAGATCTTTAACAGTTTATGAAAAATATAAAGATGGCTGCATTATGAAGCCCTTTAGTGATTACGAAAATGTGAGTTTCTCCAATGTGCCATTAAATTCAAGCCGACTTCTTCTTCTTCATCATCTTCTCCTTTTCTAAACCCCGGCCAGCTCTTCCTGACTGAGCACAAAACAATTCACTTTAGTGGTGCCTGCTTCCCTTATGAATGTGCCGTTTGTTTCATGCATACTTATTTACTGTGAATAGTAAATTGCAGACAGCATTTTATTTGCTGAAACGCATGAAAATGTGGATGGACAAAACTGCTGATTAGCCAAAATTTGTGAAAGGCAAGTGTGTTGAAAGGAAGGATGATAGCAATAAAATCTGTGCATTTACATAATCATTGGTAACACAGATGTAGTATCTTCAAAATAGCAAGTAATAGACTTCCCATCTGTGTCTCTGTTGGGGAATTTTTTTCCCCAAAAAACAAAAAAAAATTACGTAAGATCTCCATTGCCTTGGTTTCTGTGAGCCTGATTTGTTACTTTTGACCCTTGTCATGGCGTGACTCAAATTTTAGCATCGCATACACAAGTAACAGGAAAAGAGTGATTTCCTGAAGTAGTTTGGGCAATCAACACAGATTCACACCAAGCACAAGGCAGCTCAGTCTCCTGGATGGAAATGGGTAGCAATTTCCCATCAGCTCTCTCAGTCCAAGGCCAACCTTGTACGTCATTGGCAAGTCTCTGAGCACAACAAGCACCGACGGCTTTCAGAGCCACACACACGCACCAACTGTTCTTGTTTTAACAAGTGCCGATTTCCTGGTAACTGTTTTTTTGCCTATTGGGAGGTTCTGGGTTCTTATTTTAATTAATTAGTTCAATGAAATTTTGAAGTGTGGAGTGCTCCTGGTCAGAGTTACAGCTATTATCGTCTCTCCATTCTAAAGTCCTTAATAGGGTAAAACAACGTCAATGTTAATAACTTATCTGTAAATCCTATAATATTGGTACCCAACAGAGCACAGCTGTGCTACCCTACTCCTTTCCTGCTCTTCATAGATGGATTTTTAAACAATCCTTTTTTAAAAAAAAATCCTCATAATTTCTGTTCTTTCTCAGCTCTCTTCTCAGATGGATGGATGGACTTCATTGTTACATGTCTTCAAGTCATTACCAACTTATGGTAATACCAAGGCAAATCTATTGTGTGATTTTCTTGGCAAGATTTATTGTTATTAGTGGGGGTTTGCTTTGCATCTGAGGCTGAAGGAATTTAACTTTCTCAAGATCAGCCAGGCAAAGCTTGGACTCCAAAGACATAGTCAAAAACTCAGACCACTCTGTAGGCCAATTTGGCATTGGCTCTATCTCTCTATCTATCATCTATCTGTCTGTCTGTCTGTCTGTCCGTCTATCCATCCACTTATCCATCCTCTTTCCTAAAAGCTTGGAAACCACCAACAAATATCAGTTACTACAGAAAGAAGGAACTCAGAGAACTATCTGAGAATTCCTTACCTAAGAAAGCCCTATGAAGTTCATGAAGTCCCCATAGGTTGATCAACTTGAAAGCACAAGTATACATATGTATGATTAAAAAGCAAAACATGTCTTCCAAGTTTTTCCTGGACCCACAAAAATACAGTTTTTAACTACAAATATATATGAACAGACTGTTCTAAATTGCCACCTTGTATACACTCTAGTTCTTTAGCAACCAAAGAAACCAAACACTTAAATGTTTTGGGAAATATGTTATATTTTCCTGTTTTGTTTGTTAATTTTCATTATTAAAAGTAAAATACATGAATAAGCAATTATTATTTGTCTATTTGTTGAGCTGGAGTCCTTCTTGCTTGGTTATTAGAAGTTGAAATCCACTGAGACACCCAAGGATGCCCAAATCACACATATATCACCATAAAATTATCCAAAAGTCCCATGATTCAGAAGAAGATTTTCACAACAGAAACCCTATCAGAACAGTAGTGAGGAAGGAAATTATTACAATGTTATTTCAGATTGGGAAAAGGATGCTTTCTAGTGATCTTCTACTTAGAGGACAGTGGGAGAAGAACAATACCAGCCAAGGTTTGGCTGTCCTTGTGATATATATCAGTATGAAACCTTCGTATGATAAGGTCCTTAGACTCCAGCCAGCATTCTATGATCACTGAGCAGAGGTGACACTTAGCTTTCATTAAGTTGTTTTGTGTTCTTCCATCTAGGATCCCCAGTATTCCATTTTATTTGAGATGGCCCTTATTTTGAGATATACACTACGGTCACTCAATCTTGTATTTCTTCATCTGTATGAGACTAGGCATCAGCTGTGCTCCAATGGATTGCTCCTTGTGCATTTTATATAAAGCAAAATGTCTTCAAATAATGCCAAGGACATTTGCTGAAGAGCACAGCTGGTGTTCACTCTTGGTCTTTTTTAGCTGTCACCATTTGAGAACTCATAGGAACCCAGATTTCTCTTGGGAAGCTATTGTCTTATGAGAATTGAGGCAGCCCACCTCCCATGTCCCCAGCTCACATGAGCTGACAATTTACTATACTTTTTTGCTGCCTTAAAAACCTGAAAATACAACTTTTTACTCCTTAGGGTAGGAATGTGTAACCTTGGACACTGGGGCCACCACAGTTTTCCCAAATGGCCACCCTTATTTCAAAGATATTGTCAGACCCCTGGCTGCTGGGCACCAATAACCGTACACGGAGGCCAATCTCTATCTAATATCTTTATTAAGGAAATATATAAAAGCAATAAAAACAAGTGAAGAATATAGTTCAGAAGCAGACCTTTCAAATGAGGTCAAATATAGTCCAAAAGTGTATTGTCCAATAAAAGATATTAGAGTTCAAAGTTTTAATCCACTTGACCGAAACACACACTTTTGCCAAGCAATAGTGTGGGGAAATGTCAGAGTCTTGGAAGTCCAATGAAGCTTGACAACAAGGCTGGAAATAAACTTGGTTCTTGGCTAGGTCCGTGACTGGAAACAAGGCAAAACGTGAAGCGTGGAGCAGGGTCCGTGGTTAAACAGCAAGGCAAGGCAAAGGCTTGAAAGCTTGATCCGGGAAGCAAGGAACTGGGGTTACGAAGTTGTCACGACCCAGGCTGCAGAGCACCAATAACCATACACAGAGGCCAGAATCTATCTAATATCTTTATTGAAGGAATATATAAAGTTAATAAAAACAAGTGTAGAAAATAGTCCAGAATTAGACCTTTCAGGAAAGGTCAGAATTAGTCCAAAAAAGCAATGTCCAATAAGAAATATTAAGGTCCAAAGTTGTAATCCAATAACCGAAACACTCACTTTGCCAAGCAAAGTGAGGGGAGATGACAAGGTCCTTTAGTCCATGAAACTTGAGCGAGGCTAGGAAATAACTTGATACTTGAAACAAGGCTTGAACGTGGAACAAGGTAACTAAGAACAAGAACAAGGTCCGTGGAATAACTTGATAAAATCCGTGGAACAAGGCAAGGATTGATCCTGGGAAACAAGGCAAAGTCCGTAGATAAACAAAGGCTGGGAAGCAAGGCGAAGGCTGGATAGCAAGGCAAGGCTTGAGCAGGAGCGAGGCTTGAATCGGAGCGCGCTGTCCAGACACAACTCGCTCCGTAGGCTGACGAATTGACTCCGCGAAGTTACTACGCGGGTAAAACACCTAAATAGAGTCTAACTTTCCCGCCGAAGCAGTTCTCTGGGAATCAGAACCGAAAGCTAAACTCTGAGACCAGATGTGAGACTCCCCAAAGATTCTCACGAGAAGCAGTCTTAATTGGCCACATTCTTAGCTGCAATCCTCGCACTCCTGCGCGAAGCTGATTCCAAACTTCTCTGTTGTTTACAAAACTCCCGGCGCAAGAACACGGGAGAAGTAGGCTCTGGGCTTGTTTGACATACTTCTGGGAGACAACTTTCTTGCAGGTGCAAGGTTCCCAGATCTGCCTGGGAAAGATCTGGCTGAGAGGAATCCAGTTCAGACTGGGAAGGTAAAAAACCCAAGTTTTCATCTTCATCAGGAATTACAATGTCCTGAGCAGGACTACAAGGCCCATGGGTCATCACACTATCCCCCTCCTCAAGGCCCCTCCCAAACTGGGGCCCTCTCCCCGAGGCGCGAGGTCGCGGTTTGGTGGGATAGGTCTGATGAAAGCGACGGGTTAGATCAGGAGCATGGACTGTGGAGGCGTCTTCCCAAGAGCGTTCCTCAGGGCCAAAACCCACCCAGTCAATGAGATATTGTAGGCGGCGGCGGTGAAAGCGAGAATCCAAAATGTCCTCAACCTCGAACTCCTCCTCCCCATTCATCAAAACAGGAGGGGGGGCCGGTTGGTCTGTATCAGGTCGCACACCATCCGCCGGAAGGAGCAGGGAACGGTGAAACACTGGGTGAATGCGCATTGAACGCGGAAGTTGGAGTTTGAAAGTCACGGGGTTTAATTGCGCCACCACTGGATAGGGGCCAATGAAACGGGCATCTAACTTCCGGCAAGGGCGGTGGGAGGGCAGAAAGCGAGTGGACAGGAAAACCCGATCTCCTACCTTGATTTCGAGGCCCGGCTGGCGATGTTTGTCAGCGTGGCGTTTATAGTCCTCCTTGGCTTGGTCCAGTTGCTGGAGCAAAAGTTGTTGCACCGCTGTGAGTTCCTGCAGCCAATCCTCTGCTGCGGGAACTTCTGAAGTTTCAATGACAGGGGGGAAGAAACGTGGATGGAAGCCGTAGTTTGCAAAGAACGGCGTTTCTTTTGTAGAAGCTTGAACTCCATTGTTGTAGGCAAACTCAGACAGTGGTAACAGAGAAGCCCAATTGTCCTGTTGGTAGTTTACATAACAGCGAAGATACTGCTCCAAAGTGGCATTGGTGCGCTCCGTTTGCCCATCTGTTTGGGGATGATGAGCTGAAGATAAGCGAGAGTCTATGCCCAATAGTTTTTGTAGTGCCTTCCAAAAACGAGAGGTGAATTGAGATCCACGGTCTGTGACTAAACTCTTGGGCAATCCATGTAGTCTGAAAACATGTTGAAGAAATAGATCCGCAGTTTCTTTGGCCGTGGGGAGGCCTTCGCAGGGAATGAAATGGGCTAACTTGGTGAAAAGGTCCACCACCACTAAGATCGTGGTGAATCCACAGGAAGGTGGTAGGTCAGTGATGAAATCCGCGGAAATTATTTCCCATGGGCGAGATGGGGTAGGAAGGGGGTGTAAAAGCCCTGATGGCTTCTCCCTTCGTATCTTGGAGCGCTGGCATACTGGGCAGGTGTTGACATATTTTTCCACATCCTTGCGGATCTTGGGCCACCAAAAATCCCTTCTAGCCAATGTCTCCAAGTTTCAAAGGCTGCCTTTATGGCCAGTAGTTCTTTTTCCCAAATGGTGTAATTCCTCTCTGGTGTGGTTAGTTGACGAGAATAAAAGGCACAGGGATGGAGGTGATCTCCCACCGGTTGTAAGAGTACAGCCCCAATTGCCACATCAGAGGCGTCCGCTTGCACCACAAAAGGGGTTCCAGGATTTGGGTGCTGTAGAATTGGCTGGGAGGTGAATAGTTTCTTTAGTTGCTGGAACCCTTTCTCTGCTTGATCAGTCCAGCGGAAAGGCTGCTTTCCACGGATGCAGCTAGTGATGGGGTCGGACCAGCGGGCAAAATCTGGAATGAACTTGCGGTAATAGTTCGCGAACCCCAAGAAACGCTGCACCTCTTTCTTGTTAGTTGGCGCCCGCCATTCCAATACTGCTGAAACCTTGGCTGGATCCATGGAAAGCCCTAGAGGCGAGATGCGGTAACCAAGGAAATCTACCTCTTGTAGATCAAAGGCGCATTTTTCCAGCTTGGCATAAAGTCCATGATCCCGCAATCGTTGTAACACCATTTTGACGTGGTTCTCATGTTCTGATTGTGATCTAGAAAACACCAAAAAATCGTCCAGGTAGATTATCAAGAACCTGTCTAGATAGTCCTGAAAAATGTCATTGACAAAATGCTGGAACGTTGCGGGGGCTCCGCATAAACCGAAATTCATAACTCGGGACTCGAATAATCCGAATTTGGTCTGGAAGGCGGTCTTCCACTCGTCCCCTTCCCTGATGCGAACTAAGTTGTAAGCCCCCCGAAGATCCAGCTTGGTGTAAACCTTGGCTCCTCGAAGCCGATCCAGTAGATCCGAGATTAAGGGCAGGGGATAGCTGTTCCGCTTGGTGATATTGTTCAATGCTCTGTAGTCCACCACCAAGCGTAGTTCCCCTGACTTCTTCTTCACAAACATCACTGGGGAGGCGGCTGGGGATTGAGAGGGTCTGATGAATCCCTTGCGAAGGTTTGTCTCTAGGAATTCCCTGAGAGCTTCTTGCTCTGGTTCAGTGAGGGAGTAGAGATGCCCTCGCGGGATCGGGGCCCCCTCCACCAAGTCAATGGCACAGTCATAAGGTCTATGTGGGGGTAATTTTTCGGCTTCTTTCTCATTGAATACATCCCAATACTCGGAGTACTTCTTTGGCAAGGTGATGATGGGCTCGGTGTCTGTGGCATGGCATACCTTGGCTACGAGGCAATGGTTTTGGCAGTACGGTGAAGCAAACTGCAGTTCTCTGTTGGACCAGGAGATGTTAGGGTCGTGGAGAGTCAGCCATGGAATTCCCAAAATCACAGGGAAATGGGGGACCTCGGTAACAAAGAAGGAAATCTCTTCCATATGTTCCCTTATCCACATCCTGGTGGGTTCCGACCACTGACTTACGGGGCCCGTCTTGAGGGGGCGGCCGTCTATGGCTTGCACCACACGGGCATTCTTGAAATCATGATATTGTAATCCCAGAGAGTCGGCATACTCTCTATCGATGAAATTGTTGGTAGCTCCAGAGTCTATCATGGCGTGGATCATGACGGGTCCCCTTTTTGCTGACCATAATGTGACCACGAGAAGGAACAGGACCCCGGTTGGCGGCTCTTGGATGGATTTTTTGACCGGGTTGGCGAGCCTCTCTACACCCGGTCGTTGGCTTCCCCCGCCGGCTGTGTGCCAGTCGGCTCAGACGCCTTCGTCTCCGTGGAGGACGCCGCCGCAAGACGGGCGGCAGGCTTCCCTTTGGCTGGGCACTCTCTGGCGAAGTGGCCCCCGTTCCCGCAGTACCAGCAGAGGTTTAAGCGTTGACGACGGGCCTTCTCGGCGGCATCTAGTCTGGGACGCACATTGCCCAACTGCATCGGCACCTCCTCGCCTCCTCTGGGGTATGGGGTTGGCGGTGGGGGTCTCCACACCGGACGTGGCTGAACGCTGGCGGGAGCGGGGGGTTTTGCCCCGGCTCTACTGCCCTGGCCTCGAACCCACTGTTTCCTGTTGGCAATCATGACTTCAGCCCGTAAACATTGATCAATGAGTGCCTCGAGGGTCTGGGGAGGATCCACCTTGGAGATTTCTTCCAGCATTTCAATGTTGAGACCCTCCCGGAATTGTCCCCTGAGGGCTACATCGTTCCAGCCGGTGTTGTGGGCCAGCACTCGGAACTCGGCTATATACTGAGACATAGGTCTGTCTCCTTGGAAAAGGCGACGGAGTTTGTGACCGGCTGCCTCCAAATTGTCCTCGATTCCCCAAGTCTCCTTGAGGTGGTCCAAGAAGTGTTGCGCTGATCTTAGGTGTGGAGAGGCTTGGTCGTACAGTGCCGTCGCCCAGCTGGCCGCTGGCCCGTCTAGAAGACTGTAAACCCATGCCACTTTGATGTCTTCTTGGGGAAACTCGGCAGCACGGGCCTCTAGATAAGCTTGACATTGGCGACGGAAGACATGAACCTTAGAAGCTTCTCCAGTAAACTTGGTTGGCAACGCCATGGCCGGAAGACGAATTCCGCGTTCCTTCAAACCCCTTATTTCTCCATCCTGTGCATTGAGCTTATCACGGATTCGGTCCACCTCATCCTTGTCGATGGTGTAGGTAATCGGCTGGCCGCTCGGCCCAGGTACGACTCCGGTAGACATTCTGGCCGAGGTTAATTGGTGCTTAGGGTGGCGGAGTCAAACTGTCACGACCCAGGCTGCAGAGCACCAATAACCATACACAGAGGCCAGAATCTATCTAATATCTTTATTGAAGGAATATATAAAGTTAATAAAAACAAGTGTAGAAAATAGTCCAGAATTAGACCTTTCAGGAAAGGTCAGAATTAGTCCAAAAAAGCAATGTCCAATAAGAAATATTAAGGTCCAAAGTTGTAATCCAATAACCGAAACACTCACTTTGCCAAGCAAAGTGAGGGGAGATGACAAGGTCCTTTAGTCCATGAAACTTGAGCGAGGCTAGGAAATAACTTGATACTTGAAACAAGGCTTGAACGTGGAACAAGGTAACTAAGAACAAGAACAAGGTCCGTGGAATAACTTGATAAAATCCGTGGAACAAGGCAAGGATTGATCCTGGGAAACAAGGCAAAGTCCGTAGATAAACAAAGGCTGGGAAGCAAGGCGAAGGCTGGATAGCAAGGCAAGGCTTGAGCAGGAGCGAGGCTTGAATCGGAGCGCGCTGTCCAGACACAACTCGCTCCGTAGGCTGACGAATTGACTCCGCGAAGTTACTACGCGGGTAAAACACCTAAATAGAGTCTAACTTTCCCGCCGAAGCAGTTCTCTGGGAATCAGAACCGAAAGCTAAACTCTGAGACCAGATGTGAGACTCCCCAAAGATTCTCACGAGAAGCAGTCTTAATTGGCCACATTCTTAGCTGCAATCCTCGCACTCCTGCGCGAAGCTGATTCCAAACTTCTCTGTTGTTTACAAAACTCCCGGCGCAAGAACACGGGAGAAGTAGGCTCTGGGCTTGTTTGACATACTTCTGGGAGACAACTTTCTTGCAGGTGCAAGGTTCCCAGATCTGCCTGGGAAAGATCTGGCTGAGAGGAATCCAGTTCAGACTGGGAAGGTAAAAAACCCAAGTTTTCATCTTCATCAGGAATTACAATGTCCTGAGCAGGACTACAAGGCCCATGGGTCATCACAGAAGTCCACACACGATCTCTCTCCTGAAGCTGATCAATTGACTCCGCAAAGAATCTCCCGCGCCAAACACCTAAATTGGGTCTCGTTTTCCCGCCAACAAATCTCTTTCCCTAGAGAACAAGAAGCGAAACCCAACTCTGTCCAGATGCAAGACTCCTTAGAATTTCCCAAGGGAAGCAGGCCTAATCAGTCTGTTGTTTGGCAGCGATCCGTAAACTCCTCCGTTGGGCCTCTCTAACTCCTCTGTCTCTAGAATAAGATTCCTTCCTGGGAAACGGAGGGGAGTTCTGCCCAAGGCCTGTTTTACTGAATTCTTGAGGGCAAACATCAACATCCGGCAGGTGAAGAGACTCCGGCTCTTGTTGCACCGGCGAAAACCCCATGTTTTCATCTTCATCTGCCACAATAGTACTAGGAACAGGACTACAGGGCCCATGAGGCATCACAGATATCACGGTTTAGTGAATACCAACATTCTGTGAATGGGTTTTCCCCCATTCTAAAAGCCTAAAATTGCTCTCTTAAGCATTAACGAAAGCTTGAAAATAAAATGTGCTGTCATTCCTCAACTCATCTTTTGCAGCTGGCCTCACTCACTGCTAGAACAAATCCCATGAGAACTTCAGTGAAACCCAACTGAGCTGTTTCAGTTAAAGAAGGTTCTACATCCATTTTTTGTTTTGTTTTTTGTTTTTTTCTATTTTCAGTCTTAGAAATTATTTGAAAATATGAAAAACCTCTCACAAACAGATCAATAACTCTTTACAAACAGGTGAGCAACACCCAATCCCACAGCAGAACTGGATCTAACAGAGGGATAAAGCAGATTCCTTAATTTTCTTAAATAAAAACATAGAAAGTACGTTTACTTACAAATACTAAATGCTTCACAGCAACTTGTACTGGGAGTCTCTGAACACGTACACTTCAAACATGGAGCAGATAGAAAGAAAACTGCAAACAAGAAAATGGAGGCTGAACAAAGTCAGAGGGAATGACCAGAATTCTTCAGCTTTCACTGCAGTCTCCTTGGTTCCTAGAAAGGAAATGCAAGGCAGATACATATGGATTATGGTGCACATTAGGCTTGTGCATGGATTTGGTTTGGTCAGTTCCCTTTGGCCAATCCGGGTTGTTCAGTTTGTTCGACTAGCCGGAAGGCAAGGGCTCAGCCATCATTTTTTTGGCCAAAATGGGCCATACAGCAGCCAGACACAACTTCCTCTCTCCTATTCAGCATCATGCGGCACGCAAAGAGACTGCCACATGCTTGCACATGATTTCCTTGTGAGCTCTGCCTATTGGGCCGATCAGAATAGAAGAATGCCATGACGTGTCTTACGCAAGATGTATCTATTTAATGGGGAAAGCACCTCCATTGCTCTCAGTTGTGTCCTGGCTCTAGAGACCGAAGGATGCTTCCTTAATCCCGTTCCTCAAACCCAGGTTCCCTTGAAAGGAAGAAAGGAAAGGAGCCCAGGAAGGGTGCTTCTTTAACCTGGTTCCTGGGTTAAAAGAAGAAAGGAAAGGGTACTAGAATCAGAAAGGGGAGCCTTGTAAGTTCCCCGTTGCCGCCAATGGGTCAGATCTTCCCAGATCTTTTGGCTGTCTAGCCGAAAACAGATTTTTCCATTAGCCGATATTTGGGAGGCTCCCGGAAACAGATCTGGGTACCCAACGAAATTCAGATACCAAAAACGAATTGCTCTCCAGCCAAATTGCACATGCATGTGCACAGAAACAAAAGGACAGCACACCATTTTCAATCCATTCTTCCACCCCAAAACTAGGCTAAACAGACAGGGAACATTCCTGAATGTGTCTCAGCTGCAGCTGTTCCCTAATCAGCACTTTAAGGCATGAAGATGCTTCTTTAAAGCATCTGAATCTTTATGCTATTCAATCAATAACAAGGAGAACCTTGAGCAGATGGGGAAGGACTCAGGAAGTGAGTTATGGGGGTGGAGATCTAGAAGTGTGGGCTATTAGATCATTCTGTGGAGTATTATTAGTGGTATCAACATGTCTGGCAGTGTACAAAATAAATGAAGGAAAATGTAAGCATGAAAAACAGCGCCTTTCGGGGAATTATTCTCAAGAGAAATGTGTACAGCCCCATTAGGCAAGGCTTTCTAAATGAGCTTTCAATACTTTATATTTTGGGTTTCCTTCTGTTTGTTGGCACTCATAGCATTGGCAAGGAAATATCTCTTTTTGGGGTTGAGCCTTTCTGATTCCTTGGATTGCCCTGCTTCTCCAAAGAGTTTGATAGTGTTTTCCTATCTACTTGTAGGGGAGGAAAATGAGTGCTTTTGCCCTAAAACAAGGGAGGGCAATTGCCAGGTGGACAATTTCCTCCTCAGATCCCAACAAGAAGCTCATAAATCTCTCTTTTCCTCTCCAATCTCTCTCAAAATGGAAAAAGGCATGACATTGTGTTACTTTCTTCCTGGTTTTCTGAAGTGCTTGTGGATACAACCACCAGCCCACACCAACAATTCAAATGTCACTTCCATTTCACTCAAATGCCTCCTATGATGTGACACTCTGTTTGCCAAGAGCTATGGAGAACCTCAAAATGGCAGAAACTGGTCATCCAAGCCGTAAATCAGGGGTCACTGCTTTGGAGACGGGTGCTGCTCCATTGCCCCCTCCCATGGTGACATCCCTGATACAACCCCTAAAATATTGTTGAATTTTCCTGTGCACAAATATCACCCAACAACAACTGAATGCATGCAAGAGAATTCTGCCATATTTCAGGCCTTCATGTAAGAAATACCTTTTTGTTCAACACCAAGTGACCCAGAAGAGATTGGGCATCCTGTACGAAAAACAAAATCCTCTTTTGGCCCTGAAATGGTCTGTGTGTGCACATGTAAAGATCTGATAGAACTGCCCCCCCCCCCGCACCCTCTAGGTCACTTGGGTACAAAATAATGGAAACAATAGATGGATCAAGCAAGCTATATGGCTGCCCGGGAGTTACATATGATCTGTGGACACTGCTTTCCTCACATCTGCTCTACAATGTGCCCACCTCCAAAATAAAGTATATGCAATAATAAAGCATGCTGTGGAGGAAGTAGATATGGAACAGTTTTTTCCCTTTATCTCATCATACTAGAATTTGAAATATTTCTTCATGCTGCATACAGATGTTCAAAGGAACTCACTAAGAATATGTCTAGAGATGGCTATCAACTTGGATGGCATGGGTACAATGTTGTTGTTGTTGTTTTTTTATTCATTCAGTTGCCTCCGACTCTTCATGACCTCATAGACCAGCCCACACCAGAACTCCCTGTCGGCCATGGCCACCCCCAGCTCCTTCAAGGTCAAGCCAGTCACTTCAAGGATACCATCCATCCATCTTGTCCTTGATCGGCCCCTCTTCCTTTTTCCTTCCATTTTCCCCAGCATTGTGATCTTCTCCAAGCTTTCCTGTCTTCTCATGATGTGGCCAAAGTACTTCATCTTTGCCTCTAATATCCTTCCCTCCAGTGAGCAGCCGGACATTATTTCCTGGAGGATGGACTGGTTGGATCTTCTTGCGGTCCAAGGCACTCTCAGAATTTTCCTCCAACATCACAGGTCAAAAGCGTACAATAATGGAATAAAAAGCTATCTACTTGGACAATACAGAAACAAAATGCTGGACTTACTGACCTTCTATCTTATTCCAGCATGACTTCTCTTACTTCCTTAGATCTACCTGCAATTGCCAATCCCTACTTCAGTGGAACAATTGAATTGATGTCAGTGATCTCCATTCTCTGATCCTCTGGTTGTTGTGGACTTTAGCACCCAGAATCTCTGACTATTGGCCAAAGTGGCTGATGCTGTTGGGAACTGAAATCCAAAACACTTTGGGAATATCTGACATATGTGATTTATGTAAGTGTAGACTTTCTAGTCAGCAGATGATTCAATGGGGCTACTGTAGTGGAGACTAGTAATTGGATTTAGGACTGAATCCTTGCTAGATCGTCAAACCATGCATACATTTTCCCTGTTAACATCACTGTTTGTGACAGCAAGGACCTTGGAGATGAGTGTTCAGGAGTGCATGACTCTGCTAATGCATTGTGAAAATGAAGGGGAAAGCTCTAAATAGAATACAGGTGTTTATCCAGAGAGGTGTCAAAGTTATTTAATGTTAGATAACAAACTTCCCAGTGTAAATTGACAGTGGCGTGGGGCAAAGGGGGCAGGATGCATCTTTCATTTAGAATACAAACAGAAGGAGGAGGCCCTTCATTTTGCAGATGAAGCCATTTGGGCTTGGGAGTCAAAACATGTTCTCCTAGCCTCTGATACTTCTCCAAAAATATCCGTGCGTGACTTTGGCTGTTTATAAATATCCGCCAGTGTACAGGAGGACCATGAAGACAGTTTCATTAGCATATGGCAGGTTTGATTTCCTTTGGAACAAGTGTCAGAACAAACTTCAGCTATAAACCTGAGCTGTGTAAACACATCCCGCGACTCACCTAGCAACCTGCCGCCCGACATTATAGCTCCGCAGTTGAATCTTGAGAGTTGGCAGCTGGGCCTACAATAAGTTTCTCCTCTGAGTAAAGGCACCAGTGGTATCAAACAAGGAAACAATGCACCAAAGACCCATGGAGAGTCTTTGAGACTATACATCAAATGAAGGAGTGAATGACCAAAGGACCCAACAATGAATGATACAGAAGAATAATACTGACCAAACAAAGAGCACCATTCGTCATGGCCACTTTTGTAAGCTGTAGTACAAAAAATCTCTCTTTGGGATGTAATTCTTCATTACATTTCTTCTCAAAGGAAACAACAAGTAGCTTGAGCATTTTTCTTCCCAATATAGTTTTGAAATAATTCCATAAAATTCATATACAGTGTTTTTGCACAGAGATCCAGCAAGATGTACTGGTTTGAGCATTCGGCTATGGCGATCCATGGGTGACCTCAGCCATGAATGAACTTGAGGGTATCACATTCTCTCAGCCTCATAGGGAGGAAAATCTCACCAAAAATCCCATTTTAGGTTTGCCAAGATTCCAAGTGCATTGCCAAGAGATTGTAGTTGTTCTTCAGATCCTGAACTTAGAGTCACACATCCATTTTTAAAAGAGCAAAACTTCACTAGTGTAACCTATCAAACTGCGCTGTCTTAAGATGAAGTTTTCCATATGGCTTCTTGCTACCTGCAGTATGACTCATTCCAGATTATTTTTTTAAACAAAAATGAAAATAAAAAGAAAGGAAGCTATTAAGAGAAAGCACGGTTTTTGTAAATGTGTTCATTGGTGATATGCAAATGTGTGAAGATAAAAATGTGCATGGCACGGAAATGGAGGACCCTGTATTACAGAATCCTAGCTTCAGAAAGCCTACCTATATGACATCTTGGGTTTGCTAATGAGTTTCCTGTATTGCTCTTCTGTTTTGCCAAATATGCCACTTGGCAATGGTGTGTGTCCTGCCCTCATGAAAAAAGGTACATGGAAGGGGAAACACGGGAAGGAATTCTAGTTGGCAGCTATATCTTTTCAAAACAAAAAGGCAGAAAATGACCAGCAATATTCTCCATTGGCAAGTCATGGCTTCTGTGGCAATGCAGCAATGGATCCACTCTGAGTTCCCATTCAGACTTTTGGAATTGTTCAGGATGCCACATAGATTCAACACCATGGAGAGTTCCTTGAAAGTCTGGAGCGTATTCACCAACCTGGAAGCATGGAATCATAGTTGAAAGAGACCCTAAGGGCCATCCAGTCCAACCTCATTCTGATATACAGCAATATACAATCAAAGAACCCTTGACAGATGGCCATCCAGCTTCTGTTTAAAAGCCTCCAGAGAAAAAGACTGCACCACATTCTGAAGGAAAATATTCCTCTTCTCATCAGGACATTTTTCATAATATTTAGGTAAAATCTCCTTTTCTGCAGTTGGACTTCATTGCTCTGTGCCCTAATCCATCAAAACAGCCTGCTCCATCTGTAAGACAATTACCTTCAAAGGGTCCTGGCTCAGGAGGGAAATCAGGCAGAAAAACTCAGTCTCATAAGAAATGCAAAAAGCAAAGTTTATTTTCACCACAGCTGTGAGAAGGCAACAGCCATACATATCCCATAGGGCTGTAACCATACAAATGGCTGCCGCAACATGTACATAGCAAACAAAGAATTTATACCTTTGACTTATCTAAAGTTGACCAATGGTTGAGGTTCTTCCTCACCTTCCACACCCACTTGGCATAAGTGATACCTGTGACCTCACTTGTTGATTTCAAGCTAACTTTTGGTCTTGGAACTTTCTGGAGAAAGGCACCAGCTCACAGGAAGGGAGGGGCATATGCAGAGGCAAAGCCACATAGGCAAAAGTTTATTATTTTCTGGCTTATGGTCCTTTCACACCTACTATGACATCCTTTCAAATGTTTAAACATGGCTATTATGCCATTTCTTAACTTTGGCTTCTCCAAGGGATTAATGGCTTGCAGGACTTTGATTCTTTTTGGTCACCTTCCTCTGGCTTGCCTCTCAATATCTTTCCTGAATGTGGCACTGCCTATGATATCTGCTTTGGCCACTGGATCCCTCTTTGCTTAGCAGAGGTATGACCATGGATGGAAACTAACTGATATCAGTTTAGTTATGAATTAAATGAGAAAATTGTAACACAAGGTGGCAATGCAATTGAACTTATCAAACCCAAGTGATTTATTGAAGCTGGAAATTCGGAATATTTCTGCAAGTTATGTTATTAAGCATGCTATTAATTAATTAAGTGAATTGCAGTGCTAAAAAGCCAATAATTTTACATTATTCAGTTGCTGTTTCACTCCAAACCTAGTTCTCTTGCACTCCTGAAAATGAATTCCATATTGAGAATTAGGTCCCATCTCCAAGCTATTTCATTATCTATTTACCTATACACAAATACAAGAATTACAAAATCCCCCCCAAATCAAAATATGATACACTTCTGGTCTCAGGCATTTCAGATAAGAGAAATCTAACTGAAATTCTTCTCACAGCTATTCCTTGAGCCAAGTTTTTCAATTCCTGGAGAAGATGTAGGTCGTCCTCCAAAGATTTTCTACTGTATGCATTGTCTGCTTGTCTTTAGACAAGGAAGTGTCGGGTTCTCTTCTCCCAGTTGTGCTGTGGGTCCGTCTTCCAAAGAAAGCACCAAGACACACGCGGGTAGATTCCAACAAGTTTTATTGTATCGAACGCCAGAACCTTCTTTTGTGCCGTATATATAGGGACTCTCACATACCAGAGGGTAATTGATGTTTTATGGCCGGCCTGCTTTTATGGCTGGCATCTGTTCTTTGTCAGCTGACCAGAGATGTCAAGGATTGGGGATCCTGACATCATGCCCCCCCAAAAACCGCCCTCCCCCCTTTTGTGGAGGTTTGTGTGGGTTTTGAGCGTGAAAGCTCTTGATAAGTGTGGGTGCATTTATGTCAGCATCCCTGACCCATTCTGATTCACTGAGGGGAAAATGCTTCCACCTGACGAAATATTGGAGAGTGTTTTTTCTGACTCTGGAGTCTAATATTTCTGCCACCTCATAGTGTTGGTTGCCCCCATCATGATGGGTGGCGGCGGGGGCTTGACTGGGTGCCACTGGGAGCTCTCGGGAGCTGGTTTGAGGAGACTGAAGTGGAAAACGGGGTGAATCATCCTGTAGGACTGGGGAAGTTCTAGTTCTGCAGTGACTTCATTGACTAGCCTTTTGACCATGAAGGGGCCAATGTATTTGGCTGCCAACTTCTTGGTTGGCTGCCTTCCCTTGAGGTATTTGGTGGAGAGGTAGACCTGTTGCCCTGGCTTGAGGTCCCAATCTGGCCTCCTGTGTTTGTCCGCTTGGTGTTTGTAAGCTGCCTTGGCCTCTTCCAGCGCCTGTGTGATGACAGGCCATGCATCCTTAATTCTCGCCATCCATTCTGCAAAGGGGACTGGGTCAGACTGGATGACCTCTGGGGTTGGCAGCGTGCGGAGGTTACGGCCATAAACTATCTCGAATGGGGAGTGCCCTGTGCTGGAATGTACCGAATTGTTGTAAGCCACCTGGGCATAGGCCAAAAATTTTGACCAATTATCCTGTTGGTAGTTGGTGTAACATCTCAGGTATTGTTCCAGCACCTGGTTGACCCTCTCTGTTTGCCCGTCAGTCTGGGGGTGGTATGCTGTGCTGAGGGCTTGCTTGGCCCCTAATTGGCGTAGAAACGCTTTCCAAAATCTGGACACAAATACGGAGCCCCGGTCTGAAATGACCTTCGAGGGAGCCCCATGGTGCTTATAGCAATGTTCAATGAACAATTGCGCCAGTTGCTCTGCATTGGGCATGCTCCTGCATGGGATGAAATGTGCCTGCTTGGAGAAGAGGTCCACTACTACCCAAATCACGGTCTTCCCATTGCTGGGGGGCAGGTCTACAATGAAATCCATGCTGATGTGTTCCCAGGGGGCTGCTGGGGTTTCTAGGGGCCTGAGGAGCCCTGATGGTTTGCCCCCTCCCCCTTTCACTGTGGCACAGACTGGGCATTGGTGAACATACGCCTTCACATCGTTTCTCATGAGAGGCCACCAATATTTCCTCCGCACTAAATGCAGAGTTTTTACAAATCCAAAGTGCCCTGCTGTTTTGTTGTCATGATGATCGTGAAGGACCAGTTTCCTTTGGTCCTCAGGGATATAAGTTCTGCTGCCTTTCAGCCACACCCCGTCCTTATGCTCTAATTCCTGATAGTGTTCCCTGAGCCAGGGGTCCCTGATGTCCTTCTCTGGGGGAGGGGTGGCCTCTGGACCTGTCCCCTCTTTGTTCACTCTGCTCCTTGTGACCACCCCCATTCCCAGCTGGGTGTTGGAAAAGATTGTCCCCATTATGTGTTGTTTATCTGCGTGGTACTGCGGCAACCTGGATAAGGCGTCCGCTAGGAAGTTTTCCTTT
Organism: Anolis carolinensis; assembly: GCF_035594765.1. Taxonomy (NCBI): domain Eukaryota; kingdom Metazoa; phylum Chordata; class Lepidosauria; order Squamata; family Anolidae; genus Anolis; species Anolis carolinensis. The sequence continues at coordinate 14,972,701 of NW_026943820.1, forward strand.
CCAGGCAGGTACTTTAGCTCAAAGTCAAATCGGGCAAAGAATTTGGCCCACCTCAGTTGCTTTGGGGTCATTTTGCGTGGTGTTTGGAGTGCTTCTAGGTTTCTGTGATCCGTGTACACTACAAATTTGTGAGGGGCTCCTTCCAAAAGGTGCCTCCAGGCTTCTAAGGCAAATTTGACTGCGGCAGCTTCCTTTTCCCAGATGGGCCAGTGTGACTCTGTTGTGTTGAACTTTCGGGAGAGGTAACTACAGGGGCGCAAAATGCCCTTGTCATCCTTCTGGAGTAACACCGCCCCCGTGGCTGCGTCACTGGCATCTACTTGTATAACAAAGGGGTGTTGGGTGTCTGGGTGTTTCAGGATCGGCTCCGAACTCATGAGAGATTTTAGCATTTCAAAGGCCTCCTGGGCCTCCCTGTTCCAGGGCAGTTTTGCGCTTGGTTTGGGCTTGGCATCTGATTGACCTCCCCCTCCCTTTTTCTTCGTTTTGAGCATGTCAGTGAGGGGCAGGGCTACCTGGGCAAAGTTGGGTATGAATTGCCTGTAGAAATTTGCAAATCCCAGGAAGCTTTGTAGGTGCCTCCGTGTCCTGGGGGGCTCCCAGCCCAGTACTGCCTGCACTTTGCTGGGGTCCATCTCAATGCCCTGGCTGGAGATGCGGTAACCCAAGTAGTCTAGTTTGTCTTGGTGGAATGCACACTTGGGCAGCTTGACATACAATTGGTTGGCCAGCAGTTTTTTTTAGTACTTGTCGTACTAGGGGGACATGAGATTCAAGGTCATTAGAAATGATGAGGACATCATCCAAATAACAGAGGACACCTTTACCTAGGTGTTCCCTGAGCACTTCGTTAATGAGATTTTGGAAGACTGCAGATCCGGATTTTAAACCAAAATTCAAAACTAAAAATTCGTACTTTCCATAGACAGTGTTTATGGCTGTCTTATATTCATCCCCTGCTCGAATTCTCACACGATGAAAAGCTTCCTTCAGGTCCAGTTTGGTAAAGATCTTACCGGTGCTAAGTTGCGCCAGCATGTCCTTAATCAACGGGAGGGGATATGACTGTGTGGCACTGATTGCGTTTAGGTGTCTATAATCGGTGACCAGCCTCAGTGAGTGATCTTTCTTTTCCCTGAAAAAGACTGGCGCACCCAAGGGTGACATGGAAGGGCGAATAAAGCCCCTGGCCAAGTTCTTGTCTAGGAATTCTTTCAGCGCAACCCTTTCTTTGGGAGTCATGGGGTAGGTTCTTTGTTTGGGCATGGGGGAGTTGGGCAAGATCTCAATGGCACAGTCTGTATCTCGATGGGGAGGGAGTTTGTCACTCTCCTTGTCATCAAAGACCTCTGCTAAGTCTGCATATTCTGCTGGTATCCGGGGGCACCCTGCCTCGTCCCCCAGTGTTTGAGAGGTGAGTGTGTCGCCCCCTCCCGCCAGTGGGTGAGCTGGGCTTCCTGCCATGTGTTCGAGGTCGTCCCTCCCCCCTTCCTGTTCTCTTGTTGAGGTGTTTGTGTTCCTCTTTGGCCCCCCAACCTGGGCTGTGCTTCCTGCCATTTGCTCTGGGTCTTCCCTCCCCCCTTCCTGTTCTCTTGTTGTGGTGTTTGTGTTACTCTTTGGCCCCCCTTCCTGGGCTGCGCCTTGTGCCATTTGCTTGGGGTCTTCCCTCCTCCCTTCATGTTCTCCTGTTGCGGTGTGTGTGTTGTTCTTTGACTCAGCGCTTCCTGCCATCTGCTCTGGGTCTTCGGAGCCCCCTCTTCCCCCCCCTCCGGTGGGCAAAGAGTGAGTGTGTTGCATCCCTCATCAGCCCCTCCCCTCTCGCTTGCCTTCAGGTCCCGTAAGTGGTCCTTGCAAGCTGGGTCTGTGAAACTGATGTCCCCCTCCCTCCATTTCACCATGGGGTTGTGTCGTTTCAGCCAATCCAAGCCTAGGACCAATTTGTAGCGGGCCGTGGGCGCAATTATGAACTGGATGGCCTCCCAATGGTCTCCCACCCGCAACAATACTTGTTCAGTCCTGTATTTACAGAGCCCCCCCTTCATTTCGCTCCCATCCATCTGCACAAAGGTTATTGGTGAGCAAAGCTTCACTTTGGCCAACCCCATCCCAAGCGCGACCTCAGGCTTTATTATGGATTTTGTGCAGCCTGAGTCCAGGATTGCCCGCATGGGCGAGTCTGTCCCAGTCCCTCTTTTGCTCAGCTGCACCTTCAGCCAGAAGGGGGATTCTGTGCCACTCACCACAATCTTGGGGCGTCGCTTCCATGCTGCCTGGGGCGGGGAGGATTCACTGCCAGTCTCTGCTGCTCCAGCGCGCCTCCTTCCTTCTGCCTGGACGCCGGCGCGCTTTAATCCAGGCAAACCTCGTTTCCCGAGAGCTGTTCGCTGCCAGAGGAGGCATCTTGGGGTCCGTCGCAGGGGGTCTCCGGCCGTTTCTGCTGCTTTGCTGCCAGTGCTGTTGCGCTGGTCTTCTTCCCTGGGTTGAGGTTGGCCTTGGGCTGGCCTTCTCCTGTCCTGCGTCCTGCAGGTTTCTTCCCGCCTCCTGGGCAGGAGGTGGCCAAATGCCCCTCACCTCCACACTGTAGGCACAGGCCCATCTTCTACCTCCGATCCTTTTCAGCCGGATCAAGCCTGTCCCTGTTTGTCGAAGGGGCACGGCTTCTGCCCGCAGTGCTTCCGGCTGAGGGGGTTTGTTTTTGGCTGAAGTTTTTGATTTCCTCCTTCAGCACCTCCCCCTCGCCAGCCACTTCCACCCATCTGTCCAAGGTGCCCGGGTTCTCCCTGGCCAGCACCCATTCCACCAGGTCTGGCCTCAAGCCCTCCTTGAACACTTCAATCCTATAGGCTTCGTTCCACTCAGGGAGCAGGAAGGCCAGCCATCTGAATTCCAAGGCAAAGTCCTGGACGGAGCGGGCGCCTTGCTTCAGGCTCCTGAGTTTCGCCCTGGCTTTTTGCTTGCGCAGGCGGTCTTCAAGGCGGGATCTCAGTGCCCCCATGAAGGCATCCAAGTTGTTGAGCTCCGGTGCCCTCATATCGTACAGCGCCAGGAGCCATTCAGAGGCTCCTCCTTCGAAGTGGTCGGCCACATGTTGGACCTTGTCCATTTCGCTTGGGAAAGAGCCTTCCCACTTGCTCATGAAGGTAGCCACTCTCATCAAAAAGAAAGGCAGTTTCTCTGGGTCCCCATCAAAGGTGACTTGCAACTTCCTCTCCTCTCTGTAGTGCCTGCCTCGCTGCCCCCCCTCTGCCCCAGTCCTTTGTCTGTAGGGGGAAGGGGCTGCCGTGGAGAGGCCGGGGGAGGTTACCGGAGGGGAAGGAGCGGCCGCTGGGAGGACGGAGCTGGCGTTCTGCCCCCTGGGGCTGCCCTGTTGTGCCAGGATCAGGGAATGGACCATCTCCCGCAGTTGTGCTATTTCTTGCCTCATCTCCTGCATTCCTTGACTCTCCGTCGGGTGGGGGTTGCCAAGCTCCCAGGCGGTGGCTGGCTCGGCTCTGTGCGGCCTCTCCGGACCCGCTGGCGTGACCCTCCATTGTGTGGCCACGGTTGGGGGGGAAGTGGCTGCGTCCACGGGGGTGTGGGATTCTTCCCTCTCCCCTCCATCGGAGCTTGCTTCCTCCGAGAGGCTGAGGGGTTCCTCCCTCGTTTCTCCGTCGGCGCTTGCTTCTTCTCCCCGGGAATATTCGAATTGGTTCTCTCTCTCTCCTCCCTCCATGTTGCTGTAGGTAGGAGCTAGAGAAAGTAAGGGGTTCGGTACAAATTGTCGGGTTCTCTTCTCCCAGTTGTGCTGTGGGTCCGTCTTCCAAAGAAAGCACCAAGACACACGCGGGTAGATTCCAACAAGTTTTATTGTGCCGAACGCCAGAACCTTCTTTTGTGCCGTATATATAGGGACTCTCACATACCAGAGGGTAATTGATGTTTTATGGCCGGCCTGCTTTTATGGCTGGCATCTGTTCTTTGTCAGCTGACCAGAGATGTCAAGGATTGGGGATCCTGACAGGAAGCAACAATGGAACAATAAAATCTATGTGTCTTCATCAGAGTATAGATTCTTATTTCCAGGAGTGCTAGGCCTCCAAATAAAACACCAGTCCAATCTCAATCTCAATTGAACTGGAAGTTTTCTTCTTGACGAATTATACTATGAAATACAATTTTTGTTCCTGGGTTATAAATGTGATTTCCTAATTGGTTCTATCATAAAAACATAGAAAAAGTTTATTAAACTGCCAAAACTTTGTTTTGTGGGAGAGACATCCTGCAGTACATTTTGCTCTCACCACGCTCTGATGTGGTGAATGATGAATGTCTCATCATGGAGTCCACAACATAGTTTGTGGCAGCCACAAAAATGAAGGGTCTGGAGTATAAGAACGGCTTTCAAAGTAAGCACTGAACAATTAAACAGGAAATAACACTTTCAAAAAGTAACCAAACATTTTTCAAATTTTGTTATACTGTATAGTGATATGAATTTGTATAGTATGTGTATGAATATGTATAGTGGTATGAATTTCTAGTTACTCCTCTATAGAGTTGACAAGCTGTAGTGGGATAGACTAACAAATGAGCACACTGCTAAGGTTTCTTTTTCACAAAATCTCTTGTACCTCAATCAAGTACAAGTCATCAAGACAAAATTAAGTAAGAATCACATGAAACAGAATATTCTACATTAGGCTATTTTCTTACTACTTAATAAGTAGAGCAGAAAGTGAGTGAAACTGAAGTTAACCACTGTTTTACCCCAGCAAAACAAAGTTGAGATAAGATACAGCAGGTACATCTTTTGCATGTGATCTTGAAAAAAAATAGCATTCTTTCCAATGTAGCCACTTTTTTTGTTGACTATAATGGAATGCTCTTTACATTATTATAATTAATCCAATAAAATAGTTTCTGCATAAAGTCTTGCATATATTTGAACCGTGGTTTAATGGTTTTAACGGTTTATTTTAATGGTTTAAATGTTTAATCCCATTTTAATGTTTGCATATTTTTAGGTTTGGTAATACAGTAGAGTCTCACTTATCCAACGTTCTGGATTATCCAACACATTTTTGTAGTCAATGTTTTCAATACATCGTGATATTTTGGTGCTAAATTCGTAAATACAGTAATTACTACATAGAATTACTGCATATTGAATTACTTTTTCTGTCAAATTTGTTGTATAACATGATGTTTTCATGTTTAATTTGTAAAATCATAACCTAATTTGATGTTTAATAGGCTTTTCCTCAATCTCTCCTTATTATCCAAGATATTTGCTTATCCAACATTCTGCTTATCCAACTTATATGTTGGATAAGTGAGACTCTACTGTATATATTGTATCAGGGCCAGCCAACACCTCCCAGCAAAGGATTCCCCCAGGCAGGAAGCAGACAGGCTTTGAAGCTGCAAGGCTATGCAGTGCTAATCAAGCTGGCCAATTGCAACATTCACACTTGCCTCCAACAGACAAGAGTTCTCTCTCCCACCCTGGACATTATTCCACAGATATATAAACCCCACTTACCTAGTTTCCAACAGACCTCACAACCTCTGAGGATGCCTGCCACAGATGTGGGCAAAACGTCAGGAGAGAATGCTTCTGGAACATGCCCATATAGCTCGGAAAACTCACAGCAACCCATATATTGTATTATTTTTAGAAATTTGGGGTCTTTTTTTAGAGGGATAAAGAAGGATAGAAATAAATAGACCAATAATAATAATAATAATAATAATAATAATAATAATAATAATACAACCAAATGTGATTTTTTTCCAGTTCTACTTTTCCATAAATCATATAACATAGGTAAGCTACTTGATTGTATTCTTGATTCCTACGCTTTGAAATCATAGCTGCATTTCCTGGGCTAACCCTTTCTCTGTTTTTGGCCAACCCAACATTTAATTTTTGTCCTTCCTTAATTGCTCTGGTTGCAATTAAACAATTTGATTAGTGTTCAGAGAATATTCCATCAGATAGAGAGAAGGGGGATATGATTTCAGTACACTAATACAGATGACTATCACCAGTGGGAAAATATAACCAACATAAGAGTTATTATTTTTAAAAGGGGCCAAATAAATGTGCAAGATCCCACTCTACAGGCAGAGGACGGCTTAAATGATTTCCCTCTTAATTATTTTTGTTCTTAATTCTCACCGTTGGCTCTGAATTGAACCCTATCAACATTCTCAATGATTTGTTTGAATCATGTTCTTTTTCAGTGCATGCCAAGCCATAAATTCTGCCTGCGTATCTGGACAGCTGAGAGTTATGGATAAGAAGCATAACAAAGGCTAATCTACCTTCCAGCAGCTATGGTTTCAAAGGCACATGTAGCACGCATTCACGAGGCCTTCCAATCATTCGTATTTGTGTTTGGTTGTTTGCACTCCAGGCCTGGTCTGCAAAGCCATCATGAGTTTCTTTAGTACACATTCCTCAAGTATGGATTATTCCTTTCCTCTGAGGAGGTCCGGACAGTATATACGATTCGTAGATGAGAAACAAGAGAGATGTGGCTGCCTTACATGAGAGTGCAACTCGGGACGGATGTGGCCAGGCGAAAAGAAGTCCAAAGTTATTGATGAGGAAGCAAACCTAAAACAACTATTTTAAGCTAAGAGTTTATGGATTTTAGGTATTGAGCTTTGAAAGGACAAAACATTGCCGCCTCCTTCCTGCTGAGTGAAATGAATACAAACTATTTTTCCACTTTCAACTGTTTTCAGCAACTGAAGTAAGCTAAGGAAGGTTTGAGGAGAAAGTGGGGCATTTTACAAGAAGTTGAGAATGGTAATAATAATAATAATTATACCTCACAACCTCTGAGGATGCCTGCCATAGATGTGTGCAAAAAGTCAGGAGAGAATACTTCTGGAACATGGCCACACAGCCCGAAAGACATACAACAACCCAATAATAATAATAATAATAATAATAATAATAATAATAATAATAATAATAGGTGACAGTCGCATTGATGAAAAACAACAGGAAAAACTCAGCCGCTATCAGGACTTCAAGATTGAACTTCACAGACTCTGGCAGAAACCAGTACAGGTGGTCCCAGTGGTGATGGGCACACTGGGTGCCGTGCCAAAAGATCTCAGCCAGCATTTGGAAACAATAGACATTGACAAAATCACGATCTGCCAATTGCAAAAGGCCACCCTACTGGGATCTGCACGCATCATCCAAAAATACATCACACAGTCCTAGACACTTGGGAAGTGTTTGACTTGTGATTTTGTGATACGAAATCTAGCATGTCTAACTTGTTTGCTGTGTCATAAAATAATAATAATAATAATAATAATAATAATAATAATAATATATTTATATTCCACCCTACCTCCCCGAGGGGACTCAGAGTGGATACCAGCATACACAGACACAAATGCAAACATTCAATGCCTAGAAACAACGATAACACATATAAAGGTAAAGGCTTCCCTTTCCAGCTCTGAGGGGTGGTACTCATCTCTGGATCTGGGGAGTGGTGTTCGTCTCCATTTTTAAGCTGAAGAGCCGGCGTTGTCCATAGATGGCTCCTAGGTCATGTGGCCGACATGACTGCATGGAGTGCAGTTACCTTCCCACCGAAGCGGTAGCCATTGATCTACTCACATTTGCATGTTTTTGAACGGCTAGGTTGGCAGAAGCTGGGGCTTACAGTGGTAGCTCACCCTGTTCCACAGATTCACACTGCCAACCTTTCGGTCAGCAACTTCAACAGCTCAGCGGTTTCATCCGTTTCACCACTACTTAACCCCATTAAGTACTGGATTAACTGGGGTTTTCCTTATCAAACGAGAACAGTGGGATAAGATCCACACACACATTATATTGATATTCTCACCATTTTATTCTGTAAGGCAGCCTGGGTGTGACACATAGGGCTTGGGGTATCAATTTGAATGTACCGTATTTACTGAAATCTAATGCTAACCTTTTTTTGGCTAAATTACCTTGCCAAAATCAGGGTGCCCATTAGATTTACATAATAAGGTAATCTTAATGCTGAGCCAAAGGAAAAGGGGAAGATGCCTAAGAAGCACCCAGGGCTCCTATTTGAGGGACATCATCTCTAATTTAACCATCATAATACAATATATCCATATAATAATAAACTATTATATATTACATGTAATACTAATAATATTGCAGTATAGTGGTATAGTACAATATAGTAATATATGATACTAATATTGTAAGTAAAGGTAAAGGTTTTCCCCTGACATTAAGTCCAGTCATGTCCGACTCTGGGGGTTGGTGCTCATCTCCATTTCTAAGCCGAAGAGCCGGCGTTGTCCATAGACACCTCCAAGGTCATGTGGCCAGCATGACTCCATTGAGAGCCTTACCTTCCTACAGGAGCAGTACCTATTGATCTACTCACATTTGCAAGTTTTTGAACTGCTGGGTTGGCAGAAGCTGGAGCTAACAGCGGGCACTCACTCCGCTCCCCGGATTCGAACCTGCAAACTTTCGGTCTGCAAGTTCAGCAGTTCAGTGCTTTAACACACTGTGCCACTGGGGGCTCCTTGGAGCAATTAACCAGGCCAAAAAGAGAGAGTGAAAGAAGAAGGCTGAGAAAGATAAGCAGATCATTTGATCAACTGACCCAAGCAGAGATTTGTGGCTCTTTGTGTCTCCTCGGGTAATAGTGAAGGCCAACCCAGCAGTCTCCAGATGTTTTGGATTACAATTCCTACTATCCCCAGTCAATATATCAAATGTTTATGAATTATGCAATCATGATGATGATTAATTGTCAAACTGGTATATTACTTTTCTAAGAGCACTTTTAGAATCTTCAATGATACCTCATTTGAGTATATAGAACAAGTCATTCATAGGAGAGTGACCCATCTATCCAGTCATTACTTTTATTCCTGTCGCAGCCTTCGGCACTTACCCAACGTCACTGCCTTTTCAGTTAATTTCATCTGCACAATTATATTTCCGAAGCATCAGCATAGTTTGATTTGATTTCCTGCGTAAACCCCTGTCTTCCCCCTTTGCGCTAATGAACGCTGTGTTCTTAAGAGGATTTCACCCAGGCAACTGTACCTAAATGTCTTCCAGCAGGATTTACAATTTTGTACGGCTGCATTTGGATTATTATATACTTGATTGAAACATGACCAAACGGAAGACGGATGAAAGCAGTTGGGAATAATGTGGTGTATTTTGGAGTACCAGAGTAAACGTTTGCTTTTAAAATGCGGTAAATTAGCAGTGAAATGAGGGCTCTAGCAAACTAAGAGTTGCATCACAATTCAATTGTGTTCTTTGCAACCAAACTCTGGAAGAGTTCCTTTTTCAATCGATGTCTCCCGGAATCCCCCATCTAGCATGGTGACTGTCCCATAACTACAAAGCTATTCAATACAACAACCTGCCTGAAATATGGAGCTTCTTTTCCTGCAAATATAGTTGTACTCCAGTTCTGATTATTCTTGGCCATTGGTCATGTTGACTATGGTTATAAGAATTCCCCACTCCTGGTGAGATCATGGAATCATGTGAGTTGTAGTTTTGCAAGGTCCCAAGGCCTTCTGTGTTGGTGCCTCTCCACACTACAATTCCCATGGTTCCATAGCATTGAGCCACAGCAGTTAAAGTGCTTTAATCTGCTTTAATTCTACAGTGTGACATTTGAAATACAAGCCATGTAACCAGAGCTTGTTTTGTGTGCAGAAAATGCTGCTACTTATGCAAAACAATGTCATGCGAATGATCAAGATTCTTGTCAATCCAGAATTCTTCCCATTAAGGTTTCTAAATACTTTAAAATAAAATTTAAAATGTGTTAATATTGTGGAATATTTTACCATCCCTGTTTAATAAGTAGCCTCCCAACCTTAAACAATTGGTCGTGTACTTAGCCAACCAATGTCTAGTTTATGGTCAAAACTTGAATATGTTACTTTGAAGCAATTTTCCCAACATATGCATTTTTCAGTAATGGTTTAACAGCCTTAACATCTATATGAGAGTCTCTGTGCTCCTATTTTCTTTAGATTTTGGTCTGTCAGGGATGGGTACAAAAATGCATATATATTAATAGGCTGGTTTGTTTTTGTTTTTTGTTTTTTTGTCAAAGTCTAACAAAATACTCTTGTTTCAGAAAAGATTCTGCCTTTGCCAACTTTGCCAAGAGCAGAATATATGGCTTTTACATCTCGGAGACAATTAACAGCCTAGAAGCTAACTAACTCGTGTGTTAAACTACAGATGCCAGAATGTCTTTGTTAAGCTCTTTGAAGGTTTATTACTAGTTAACATCTGTCCTTTTCGGTATCCCGTTTCACTCTGATCCCACCTCAAGAAGTATATACCTGTATATTTACACCTGTGGCTTGGATATTGCATTCCATCAGTGCATCTGCAAAGCCATTCATGCAAATTTATGCAAAAATAAATCAGTTTAAAGGTGCCACAAGACTGCTTTCCCCTTACTTCCTGACCTCCTTTTTTATACTAAAAAAAAAGACTATCTCCTTGAAAATGGCTATTACAAAAGGAATGCTAAAATGGCTTTGTGTGTGTGTCTTTACCAGAAGTATTCTTTGGAAACACTTGTAAAACTTTGAACTCCTCTATATCTGACATGTATAGTGCAGCAAGTTCAGAGTAGAAATGCTCCAGATTGGCCCCAAATGCTATGGAGGTGTTCAGATGTTCCATCTCCAATCTGTGACATCATCGGGGGAATCCTCATGTTTCAGCCAACACTGACTTGCTGGACCATCATCTTACCTTTCCTATTGCTTCACCACTGCCAAATGGTTGTAGAGAATCGGAAGAGCTGCATGGCCAACAAAAAGGAGAGGAAAACCATCTCTTTCTTAGCTGATGCCAATCCTCCTGGAGCTCCTCAGCCATCTGCCACAGTGAGGTCATGACATGGGTCCAATCCATCCTCTTTTCCTTGCACTGGTGAACAACCTGGTTTGCATTGAAGCTGGTCCAGATATCCACACTCTGCTCAAAGTATGGGGCCGCTTCAGAGTTCTGGTGAAACACTGAAGCATACTCCAAATTTCCTTAATGCACTCCTAAACCAGTTCATCCCACTTTACCCCATATTAAGAGCTAGACATCCTTGGACATCATCTGGACATCCTGGGACCACATCAGATAGGTTTAGTGCTCCATATCCATTTGCCTCAGAAACAGAACCCAACAGAATATCCCGCAATCCCCCTGGTCTTGCCCCACTAACCATCAAGGATAACTTCCAGTCCACATGAAAACAGGCAATTGTAACAAAAATCTCACCACTGGCCTTCTCTCCAGTGCTGCTACTCAGTATGGAGCCTGATCAAGCCAAAGCACTCATCAAACAATGTATCTCAGATACAGAGCACCAACTGGATCTAGCCCATTCCCCAACCTTTATTGTCAACAAAGCCAACAGCTATCCCACCTTCCTTATAGCATACTTAACTAATCTAGAGGTTCCCAACCATTGGAGGGTCTTCATGCTGGCTTGATGTCATGCCCTGCCATCAACTGTACTTGATACCAGAAGACCCCCCCCCAGAAAGACTCTGCCCCTGTGACTCGGGTTAAATAGAAACTACAGAGCATGTGCTCTTCCAGTGCCTGTTCTACAGAGACATTTGATCCAGACTCATCCTGCCTTTGCTATATAATTACCCATGTCATTCAGGTCATCTTTACATCAACCTGCTTCTCTCAGATACCAACCCAGTTATAACCTACAATGCTGCCAAGTTTTGTGTAGCAGCATTAGAAAATTGTGACCACTTAAAGAAAATATATTATCTGAGAAATGATTATGGAACACTAATAGCTGGGAAGTATTGCACTGTATGCAACAAACACTTATAAATGTATGTCTATTTGAATAAATAAATAAATAAATAAATATATTTATTATATATACAGTAGAATCTCACTTATCCAACATAAACGGGCCAGCAGAACGTTGGATAAGCGAATACATTGGATAACAAGGAGAGATTAAGGAGAAGCCTATTAAACATCAAATTAGGTTATGATTTTACAAATTAAGCACCTAAACATCATGTTATACAACAAATTTGACAGAAAAAGTAGTTCAATAGGCAGTAATGTTACGTAGTCATTACTGTATTTCCAAATTTAGCACCAAAATATCATGATGTATTGAAAACATTGACTACAAAAATGCGTTGGATAATCCAGAACGTTGGATAAGCAAGTGTTGGATAAGTGAGACTCTACTGTATATAAGTCCGCAACTTACAATGTGCACTTTGCTAATCTATCATTACAACCTCAATGTTTTTAATTTCATTTATATGTTTTTAGTAAGTGTGTTTTATTTTTTGGTTAATGTTTAAATATTATAACTGGTGTATGTTATTGTTTATTGATGTATTGTACTTTGTTATTGTTTTGTATCTGATATTTCTGTGAGCCACCCCGAGTCCCCTTCAGGGGAGATGGTGGCGGGATACAAATAAACTTATTATTATTATTATTATTATTATTATTATTATTATTATTATTATTATTATTATCTGCCGAATGATGACTGAATACAACAGCTAATAATCCAACTATCAGCTAACTGAAATGTAAATCAGTTCTTCATACCCAATCCCCTAGACTTGTTTTTTGAACTTTTTAGATTCTATGTACATGCTTTTATGAGACTGTACCCCACTTATGCTGGTTTATGACCGTAACAAGGATTTTGATTTGATTTGATCCCAACGGAGGCCATCACATGATGGAAGGGCACTTCCAATGGGACTCCATGAGGCTCCCCACTATCCTCCCTCTTATGGAATAAAGTCCCAGGAGCAAACTCTGGTCCACTTTGGAGTCTGGGATCTATATAGACAAGTCCTAAGTCTCCTTTTGGATAGAATTCATCTTTCTGTGGAGAACTGGCAATCCAGTTTCCACAAGGAAAGGCAACACTGTCAGTCAGTCTGAGATGAAAAGAACACACAAGAGCACAGATGAAGACACGGAATAGAAACTTCACATGGGATGTGGAGACACAAGGATTGCAAAGGAGAAATTAAAAGAAAATGTGAGCAGCATTAAGAATTCACTTTCTACTGTTTCTAATTTCAGATGTGCTCTGCAAGTTCAGGACTCTGGAACAGGGATGGGAAGGAAATATTTGCAATAAATATAAAGCCTGTGGGGAAGAGCAGTAGTGAAGCTGGATCTACACTGCCATATAATGCAGTTTTGGAATGCAGGTTAACTGCATTGAACTGAATTACGAATATATGATTCTACAGTGCCATATAATCTAGTCCAATGCAGTTAATTTGCATTACAAAACTGCATTATATGGAAGCACAGATCCAATCTGAGACTTCTGCATTCTAGTATCCAGAAGCTTTCCGGGCGGATTCTTCTATGGAGAAACACATGTGGGAGTGCAAAGAAATGTAGACTAACTCCCTTGGCACACCTCAGGGCATTAGAAGACTGGGGAGAAATACTTGTTTTTTCCCCACAGCTGGGAGAAAAGTATGGCAATTATTTGTCTTTGTACAAGAGGGCAAAATAGTGAAGGATTTATATCCCTTCTTTCCCCTCCTAGGAAGAACAAAAGAGCGGAACAGATGTCATAAAGAGATAAACAACAGGCTGGCTGTGCCCACATCCTTCAACGGTATATGACACAGGGGCAGGGAGCTCAAGCCATGGGGCCAAATGTTTTTCTAGAATCTGAACCCAGCTCTTCTGAGGTTCTGCTGGTGGGCTCATACCTTTCAGATGGAAGGAAGGCTCAATAATTTTGGGGAGGAAAATGGAAAGGGGTCCTTCGAAAGTTCTTGCTTGGCAACCTTGAAAGGACAACAAAGGCTAGAATTAAATCCTGAATATTGATTTGAACAAAGCTGTCAGCTCTTTGGCTGCAGACCTCTAGTATGTTTAATTATACTACTGCCATCCTACTGATTGAGAGAAGAATCTTTGCAACCCACTTCCCACTGGCAGCATCCCAGGGAAATGTCTATATGCTATTAATCACAAGTTGGCTGCAGATTCAAAGATTAAGGAAGGAGCCTTTTTTTTTTTTGAAAAAAATAGCATTTTTGAATTAAGATTAGTGAACATGTTGGTAGGAAACCTATGCCTGGCAAAATCTCAACAAGACATATCAAGCACTAGTGTTGTGCATTCATACAGAATTGCCGTTCGTTTTGTGTAGTTTCATTTGTGTCATCTCATTTTCATATCCGTGTCCTGCTAACAAAAATGGGCCACCTATATGACATGAATTTTCAGCTGGCTTACAAAAAACAAAAACAAAAAACGAGGCTCAGTCTCCCCCCCCCCCCCCCGGGCCCGGTTTTTGGGCTAAAAGGGTGAAACGTTTGGGTCTCCCCCAGAGTACTATTGTTGTTGTTGTTGTTGTTATTATTATTATTATTATTATTATTATTATTATTATTATTATTATTAAGACCCATTGAAACACATTGAATGTAATTGGGAGGCACTGCTCTCCCAGACTCAGCTTAGGGTGCCAGAATAACTGTTCTTAATATTAATGTAAATATTATTATCAAGACCCATTGATACACATCGGATGTAATTGGGAGGCACTGCTCTCCCAGACTCAGCTTAGGGTGCCAGAATAACTACTGTTCTTGATATTAATATAAATTTATTATCAAGACCCATTGATACACATCACCTGTAATGGGAAAGCAGCCCTCTGTCAGTACCTGCTTATTTTTATGGGAACGAAACAAAAGGAAAACGAAAGCAAGCACCATGTTTGTGTGGCTTTTATTTTTGTGCTGCCCCTTGTTGTCGTCATTTGTTTTGTGTAGACAAACAGTCAAAACGAAATGATAGCATGAAGGAAATGAAGAAAATTTTTTCGCACTACTATTAACAATTACATTCTTATAATGTTCCTTCAATTGTCAGGATGATTCCCTCTTCCTTGATCCATGGTTTGTTTGGTGGCATATATAGTTAGTATCATAGAATCTTAGAATGGACAGGGACCATAAGAGCCATTTAGTCAAACTCATCAAACTACAGATCCCTGGAATTCATAGCACTGAGACACAGTAGTTAAAGCAGTGTCAAATTGCATTAATTTTACAAATGTATGTATATATAGTCTTTCCTTGCCATGCAAGAAGAATGTTATGTTACAGATCCTATACCCTTCCTTGCAAACTTCTCTGTATGTTTGAAATTCTACTCTGTATTATATTATGCGTCCATGTATTATGTGTGTTTACAAAGGCATGGCTAATTTTCAGGGAGGCCACACTGTTCTTTGAACAACACGAGGCTGAGGAGTTTATCTGACACCAATCGTTGGGTCCATTTCTGCTTGGATGCGTTTGGCTTACAAATAGCGATCAGCGACAGGCTTATTGCAAACTAATCATTAGGCCATTTTATATGATACTGCGAGCAAGTGTCATTTGAGCTGCTGGTCATGGATAGCAATTTGAAATTTTCACAAGGCAGATGCAAGCGTGACTCATTCAGTATGGGTTGTGTGTGTATTTTTTGAAGAGGATGTTTTGTACTAGAGCATCAAAGGAACTTGAATAAAGATCAGAAGACCATTTGCTTTCTGCAAAGAAGAACGTGGTGCATCCATTCACTTCTCATATAGACATCCGCTGTGTTTTCATTTACTCAAAGTCCTTTCTGTAGACACTGTGATCTATGGGGAAAGGAATTCAGTGAATTGAGAGACCAAGGGGAAACTTAGCCATCAAAAGCTGACAGCAAAAATAATCAAGGAAATCAGAAGAGCAGAGAAAACCCAAGAGTCCATAAGAACTCTGGAGAAGTCCAAAGAATTGCTCACAGGAAAAAGGCTATTATGATCTGTTTCTGTCCTAAAACAATTAGTAATAGACAGGATAAAGACAAAAGTTTATCTGGACAAGGTGGAGGTGCTCCTGGTCAGTTAAAAGGTAGATACAGGGATGAGGATTTGTGTATTTACATGTATTCACTCAAGTCTAATGCACTGTCAAATCTAATGCGGATCTCAATTTTCAAAAAACCAAAAAAATCATTTGCTGCCGAATATAGTGTGCAGTTGCAAAAGTGCACTTTTTGCAATTTGGTCAAAAAGTGTATATTACAATTGCTGCTTAGGTTTCCTTCTTTCAAAACAAAAGTGGTAGGACACCGAAGCTTCCAGCAATGGAAAGGAAGACCTTGGATGCCTCTTTGCTGCAGAACACACTTTGACTGCCCAGGCTCAATGTATGTAATTTGATAAGCCTTCCCTGCCAAAGAATGCAAATGCCCCACCAAACTACAAATCCCAGAATTCCATAGCATGGAGCCATGACCATTAACTTTGAGGGACATTATAAGAACACCAGATGCAGCTCCTAAAGCAGCTTCCTTTTTTGCTTTGCCTCAGCACTAAGGCAGCTGTATTATGTGAATCTAATGCATGGCCGAATTTTCTCGAGGCGATTTAGCAAAAGAAAAAAGAAAAAGCTCAGCATTAGATTTGAGTAAATATGATAAAGTATTTATATTCTTCATTCACAAAGGCTCTCAGAGAAGCTAACAAATCATTGTGCTCTTGAAGTTGCAGATTTGCACGTCAAGATATCCTCCATATCCAATCATCCACAGCTTAAAAATACATATTCAGAAGAAATTCCAAAAAGGAAACCTTGATTGTTGTCATTTGATCTGAAGGACACCATTTCACCATGCCTTTGCATACAATAGAACCTGAACATCCATGAATTTTCATATCCGTGGGTGTCCTAGATCCAAATCCCAATGGAGACGATGGACTGAGTTTGGAACCTTGAGAGCCAGGTTTTTACACTGGCCAAGTTTGCCATTTATTTTTGGTATATGTAATGTTCAAATGTTAATAGCCACATTCTGTTCCTTAAATAGATCCCACTATGTATAAAAACCTGTATCTCTTAGGAGAACAAGTGTCAAGTGTATAACCTTGTAAGTACAGTAGTCTCACTTATCCAAGCTAAACGGGCCGGCAGAACCTTGGATAAGCGAATATCTTGGACAATAAGGAGGGATTAAGGAAAAGCCTATTAAACATCAAATTAGGTTATGATTTTACAAATTAAGCCCCAAAACATCATGTTATACAACAAATTTGACAGAAAAAGTAGTTCAATACGCAGTAATGTTATATTGTAATTACTGTATCTATGAATTTAGCACCAAAATATCACGATATATTGAAAACATTGACTACAAAAATGGCTTGGATAATCCAGAGGCTTGGATAAGCGAGACTTGGACAAGTGAGACTCTACTGTACCTTCAAATATGTTTTACTACATGATGTACATGACTTCCGGTAATGGCAAAGATGGCGGACGCAGCTGATCGCTGAGGCTCCTCGCAAGCTTAGCGTTCAGTCCTCACCAGACACTCAGGCCGAGCAAAAACCTGGAAACTTTGCTCCCCCTCGCATGGTTGGAGGCCAGCGAGGCGCGAAACCGTTGGCTCTCTGGAAGTCCAGAGACACCGAATACGGTGTTTCGGGCAGGAAGGAGGACCTAAGGTAGGCAGAGTGCGGTGGAGGTACCAAGGCTGTGGCTGGGATAGAACACCGGCCATTATTTTAAAATATAAAGAAGATAAAGGGCAGAATCTGATCTGAGAAAAAAGAACCTCTACGTGACAAAAGAAAGGGCAGTGACAAATAATAAGCGGTGAGGCTATCCACGCCTGAAGCGCTGGGAAATTGGGACCCTAATTGGCATTGTTCCCAAGGATACAACGGGACCTGTGAGGTGCGGCATATTTACCTTAGCTATTTCATTTTTACCGAGATCGCCTCACATCTAAAATTAAAATGGAACGTCAGAACACCAGACAGAAGCAAAGAAGCTAAGAAATAAGAAAATAAACAGACAAACAAACAAACAAACCGGGCCGTATTGAAGGAAGATCCGGTGGAGGAGAGGAGAGGAGGCAACGGATCGGGACCGGTCGGCGACGCAGAACGCAGAACGCAGGACGTAAAACGCAAGACGCAAGACGCAAGACGCAAGGAGAATGAACGAAGCGACGTGACGTGACGCACGAGACGCGACGTGAAGACGCTCAGGAAAGGAAGAAGGTGGCAGAATGGCGTAGATTCAAAAGGAAAGGAGTAAAAGAAAGAAGGAAAGCCCACAGAGCAAATAGAGCAACCCGGACAGAGAGGACAAGCCAGGACAAGAATCGTCATCGAATAAGCAGCACATATCTTGGGAAAGGTGAACTGAAGTTGAGACTGAGAATTACAATATTGACTACGGCAGGGTGGTTAACTATTTGAAAGGGGCTGGAGGGAAAAGGGATAAGGGAGATTGCATGGGGAGAAGGGGAGGGAGGAGATAAAAGATAAAAGAGAGAGGTAAGGAAAAAAAGAAGAATAAATAGAAAGAATAGATAGATAGGTAGAAAGACAGGAAGGGACATATCTATACAAACAGCGCCACCTCTCCCCATACTATCGCTCAGATATCCCTCTACCCTCTACCCCCCCCCACACCCAACGCATCAACAACTGTACGGATCACCAACAATATTTACAACTCTCCGCCTCCTAGGATGGGTTCTCTCTTTTTTTCCCCTTTTTGTTATAGGGGAGGGGTGGGGGGAAGAGTGGGGAAATAGGGAGGGGAGTATCTGGAAGGGCTATTGAAGCCATGAGTATATCAAAAACAAAGATGGAAAAGGATAAGGAAAGAAGAGGAAGTGTAAGAAAGGAATCATTAACAGAGGACTACAGTATAAAAGATGTGATGATGGAGATTTTAAAATTGCAAACGGAGGTAACCAAAATCCAGGAAAAACAAGATAGACAATATCACAAGATGAGAGAAGAGATGTTAGAGATGAAAAGGGACATAAAGGAGGAAATACAAACCCTAGTAAAGGAAGAAATAAACAAAATAAGAGTAGATCTAGAGTTAACACAAAAAAGTTGTAAAGAAAGGGAAAAGGAAGTGGAAGTGATTAAAAAACAACAAGGAGTCCTGAGGAAAGAGATGGGTGAAATCGAGAAAACAATAAATACAGTTAAGATACAGTAGGAAATCCTGGAATCGAAGGAAAAAGACTTCCAACTAAGGTTTCGCAACTTAAGAGAGGAAGAAAATGAGAATATAAGAGATAGGATTGTTGAAATTGTTTCAAGCATAACACAAAAATCAAAAGAAGGGGTGGATGATAATATAGATAGAGTGTTTAGAATACAATCAAACTATGCCAAGAAATATAATACCCCAAGAGATGTAGTGGTCTACTTTTGCAAAAGAAACCTGAGAGATGAGGTCTTAAAGGGAAATGCCAGTAACCCAACAATAGATAGAGAATTGCAATTTTAAAAGAACATCCCGCATCAGTATTGGAAAAAAGGCGCAAGTACTCCTTTTTGACAGAGGAATTAAGAAGGAGGAACATAAGATTTAAATGGGAAAAAAGGAAGGCTTGATGCCGACATTTGAAGGAAATAGGCACTGGGTTACGAGTGAACATAAAGCCAGAGCGTTCTATGAGAAACATCTAAAGAGAGGAACGGGAGGGGGAGGGGGGAAAGACGAGCACGGGGGGGGGGGAGGGAGGAGGGGAGAGAAAAAGATGAAGAGACAATCAGACAAAAGAAAAGGTTCAGAGAAAAATCACCAGAAGATTTTATAAACTTAATGGATTTTGAGAGAGAGACAGCGGAAAAGGAGGGTGAGAAAAAAGATGATGATGGCGATGACTCAAAGAATTAGAATATACTCCAACAATATCAATGGTTTTAATTCCCCTAATAAAAGAAGTAAAATATGGTATCAATTGAAAAAAGGGAAATATGATGTGATCTGTATGCAAGAAACGCACATTTCAAATAAACATGTGGCACACCTAGTACAAAAAAATTTAGGGACAACACATTATGCATCAAGTGCAGAAAAGAAAAGGGGGGTAGTAACATATGTAAATGAAAAGATTCCATCAAAAAAAATGTTTAATGACCAAGAAGGGAGGATGTTAGGGGTTATGATAGAAATGGAAGGGAAAAAAATCTTAATCTGCAACATATATGCCCCAAATGGGAGTAAAACAAAATTTGTAGAAACGCTATCCCAAAAAATATTGGAACAGGAATATGATGACCTCCTTCTCATGGGAGACTTTAATGGGGTACTAAATCAAAAAATAGATAAATCTAAACAGGGAAAAGTCAGTAAAGGAGAAGCTAAGAAATTTAAACAGATGAAAGAAGAGCTGAGATTACAGGATATATGGAGGCTTCAACACGAAGACGAAAGAGATTACACATTTCTTTCACACAGACACCTAACTTGGAGCCGGATAGACATGATCTGGGGTACAAAATCAATAACGAATCAAGTAAATAGAATTAACATAATGCCCAGACAAAATTCCGACCATTCACCGATAGAAATGGTAATAGAGACCAAAGGAAAGAAAGGCAAAGAATTTAATTGGAGACTAAACGATTTATTATTAAAAAATGAATCAGACCAGAATAGATATAGAGAGCTACTAAGCGAATATTTCAAAAATAATAAAGAAGAGGACACATCAATCGACGTAATATGGGACGCCAGTAAGGCGTACATAAGAGGACTTATGATTCAACATAATGCTAGATTGAATAGAGCAAGGTCAATGAAACACAAGAAGATACTAGAGGAAATGGAGAAGTTAGAAATCAAATTAAAAGAAAAACCCCAGGACAAAGAGATAAAAATCAAAATAGAACTGGTTAAAAAAGAGATTGATGCATTACACGTGGAAGAAATGGGAAAAAATTAAAATATATTAGACAGTATAACTTTGAGAACGCGAATAAAGTAGGTAGATGGTTGTCAAGGAGGATAACTAAAAGGAAACAGGCAAATATAATCAACAAAATACAAGATGGGGGAAAAACGTACTATAGTAATGAAGACATAGAAAAACAATTCACAAAGTATTATGAAAGATTATACTCTGAAGACAAAACTCCGAAAGAAAAGGTAACACAGTATTTAGGGAAACAAGAAATCCCAAGGATTACAGAAAGTCAGAGAGAGATTTTAAATAGGAAGGTAACACAAGATGAAATAAAAAAAGCCATTAAAAGACTCCCACTTAATAAAGCACCGGGACTCGATGGATTTACGATGTTATATTATAAAACATTCAATGAAATCTTAACTACACCACTACAGAAGGTCATGACTAAGGCACTAGAAGAGGGAATAATTCCAGCAACTTGGAAAAGTGCAAATATAACATTGCTCCCAAAGGACAAGGTAGACACCACCAATATAAAAAATTACAGACCAATATCACTTTTGAATGTTGACTATAAAATATTTACAAGTATTCTAGCAACAGGACTCAAGGAAATACTAAAGGAAAGGATTAAGGATGATCAGACAGGCTTCCTACCAGGTAGGCACATGAAGGAGAACATCAGAAACATCTTGAACGCCATAGAATATTATGATAAAAATCCTCAAAAAGAAATAGCCTTTCTATTCCTTGATGCAGAAAAGGCATTTGACAATGTCAACTGGTATTGTATGCTAGAAGTTCTTAGAGAGATGGATGCAGGTTTCTTCTTCACAAACGCAGTCAAGGCAATTTATTCTCAACAAATGGCAAAAATAATAATAAATGGAAACCGGTCAAGAACTATAGAGATACAAAAAGGAACAAGGCAGGGGTGCCCTCTCTCCCCGCTACTGTTCATTATGACCCTGGAAGTCCTTCTGGAAGCAATCAGGAAAAATAAAGATCTCCAAGGCCTAAGGGTAAGAAATCACAGCTATAAAATACGTGCCTTTGCTGATGATTTAGTTTGCTTGATAGAAAATCCACTACAACAATTTGACCATTGGTGGGAGACAATTGCAAACTTTGGGGAAGTAGCGGGATTGAAGATTAATCGAGAAAAAACAAAAATATTAACAAAAAATATGCCACAGAAGAATAAGGAAAACCTTAAAAAAAACGGGTATAGAGATAGTGAGAAAGATAAAATATCTTGGGATAGAACTAACGGCAAGCAATGCTCAGTTGCAAAAAAATAACTATGAAAAGAAATGGAAGGAGATGAGGGAAAAAATGAAAAAATGGGGGTCTCTCAAACTCTCACTACTAGGTAAAATAGCTGTAGTCAAAATGAAAATCTTGCCGGAGGTTCTATTTTTATTTCAGAACATACCGATTCTGAGAAATAAAAAAATGATTAACAATTGGCACAAAGAAATAAGTAAATTTTTATGGGAAGGTAAAAAGGCCAGAATTGCTTCAAAATATCTGAAAGATGAGGTAAAAAGAGGAGGACTGGGCTTACCAGATTTACAGTTATATTACGACGCAGCAGCATTGAGCTGGGTAAGAGATTGGGCTTACCTAAAGGATAAGAGAACATTAGATTTGGAACTATACGATCTAAACAAGGGATGGCACAGCTATCTATGGAAAGAGAAAGATAAAAAGGAAAAAAACTTCAAGAATAATTACTTAAGAGTTGCCTTGATAGAGACATGGAACAGATACAAGAGAAGATTCTATACGAAGACTCCGATGTGGTACTCACCACTAGAAGCAGAACATAGAAGGGAAACATCAAGGGAAAATTGGCTAACATACAGACAGATACTAAAGGCAGTAAACCAAGAAATTAGTTTGAAAAGATTCGAAGAAATAAAACAGTTGGAGCCAAAAATGACATGGTTAAACTATTGGCAAATTAATGAAAATTACAAAGAAGACAGTAAGATAGGATTCGAAAAGAAGGAAACCAGCTGGGATAAAATGCTAAAATCAGAAAAGAAAATAATAAAATTTTTATATCAACAGTTATTAGCTTGGGAAACGGAAGAAGTACAGGTCAAAGAGGTGATGACGAAATGGGCTAGAGAGATAGGCCACACGATAAGCATGTCAGAATGGGAAAAAAATATGGAAAACAAAGATCAAATATACACATGCAGTGGAAATAAAAGAGAATTGGTATAAGGTATTTTACAGGTGGTATCTCACTCCAGATAAGCTTGCCAAGATGAGCAAAGGGAAGGGGGACGACAAATGTTGGAAATGTGGGAAACACATAGGTGATTTTATGCATATGTGGTGGAGGTGCAAGAAGGTCAAGAAATATTGGCATACTATTCATAAAGAAATGGAGAAAATAATCAAAAAGACATTTGGTTTCAGGCCGGAGTATTTTCTACTTGGAATAACGGACTTTCAGATGGACTATAACACAGAAAAGCTATTCACATATATGGTGACGGCAGCCAGGATATGTCTGGCAAAAATGTGGAAAACAAAAGAAATACCACTAAAAGAAATCTGGGTTCTGAGACTTTTGGACATTCAAAACATGGATTTACTAACCCAAATTTTAAAACAGGACAATGCTACCACGCGAGAGACAAATTGGACTTTATTGAGAGAATACATAGACAAAGAAAAGTGGAACTGAAAATAAAGCACTGCAAGAAATTAACTATGGACTGAACATGTCCTAAAGTATACCGCATAAAATTGACAACACTTTGAGCAAAAATATGCTGTCATGTAAAGGGTCTGGAAGGAAATGGGGGAATTCTTCCTTTTTTCTTTTTTTTTTCTTTTTCTCTTTGCTCTTCATGACTTTCTTTTTGGCTTTGGATTGCTTCGCCTCTATCGGTTATGAATGTAAATTTAATAGATACTGCTGTAGGATGGATAGAGGTTATAGACAATCGCGAAGCTGTTTCACAGTTTTCATGTATAAATTTTATCTATCACAAAACCTAATAAAAACAAATTAAAAAAAAATGTATACAATCGCAGAGTATATTGATGTATGTAACAATTTCAGGCCACCAGAAGAAGGCCTGAAGAAAAGGCCAAAAACGGTCATGGGCGGCTGATTCATGTTCAACTCATCATAAGAACACACAACGTCATTACCATTTCAGAGAGACTGTACAAAACCTATATCATTTTGTTTGGAATTACTGTGAATTTGAACAGTATAATAAGTTTACAATTTAACCTATCTGCTGAGCATATTCATTTCGTTTTCTGTATATGTGGGCTATTTGTGTTTAGCTTATCTACTAAGAAACCCATTCATGTTGTATTGTTCTCTAGAATGCTTGCACTCACTTAAAGAAAAATATGCCAGGCTGCAACTATCTCTGGAGATGCTTCATGTGACCATAGTGGTGCATACCTTAGTTATATCCCATTTGAATTATTATAACTTCTCATTGTGGATATGCCATTGCAGAGTGTTCAGAAATATTAGCTATTAGATGCAGCCAGATTGGGATCTATGTGGGAAATGTAAACAGCATTCTGTCAACCAAGGAAAGAAGGGTCCCAAAAAGCATCACAAGAGGATACAGCAAAGACTGTGAGGGCTGAAAGGGGACAAGATCCACTCAAACAACTATCTACTTCTATGACTTTGTACAATAGATATCCACTTTTTCCCATAAATATTATTTTCACTTCTTTTTTTCCAGGTGGTGGGTGCTCTGGGTTTTAGCTTCTTTTCAATATAGATTCTTTTTATTAATTTTATCCATGCTTGCGTTGAATTCATATCTTCTCCATGGTCACTTCTAGACCCCCATGGGGTTGCTTTAGTTGAATTGTAAATGTATTGTTATTTTTGTTTCATGCTGTGACTGCAAACGAAAGATTTCATATAAACATTGGCGTTTGTATTTTGAGGAAAATAATATGCAATACCTGGGGTGTTGTTTGTTTGTTCTGCTAAAATCATGGTAATATTATGTCCCTATATCGTATTGTTAACAACACAATCTCTACAAATAAAAACACGGATGAGTTGTCGAAGTCGAAGGCTTTCATGGCTGTAATCACTGGGTTGCTGTGAGTTTTCTGGACTATGGCCATTTCCAGAAGCATTCTCTCCTGACATTTCACCCACTTCTATGACAGGCATCCTCAGAGATTGTGAGATCTGATGGAAACTAGGCAAGTGAAGTTTATATATCTGTGGAATAATGTCCAGGGTGGGAGAAAGAACTCCTGTCTCTTTGAGGCAAGTGTGAATGTTGCAATTGGCCACCTTGATTAGCATTGAATGGTCTTGAAGCTTCAAAGTCTGGCTGCTTCCTGCCTGGGGGAATCCTTTGATGGGAGGTATCACCAGGCAGGAAGCATCCAGGCTTTGAAGCTGCAAGGTCATTCAATGCTAATCAAGCTGGCCAATTGCAACATTCACACTTGCCTCAAACAGACAAAAGTTCAATGTGTTGTCGAAGGCTTTCATGGCCAGAATCAAAGGGTTGTGTGTTTTCTGGGCTGTACGGACATACAGCCCGGAAAACACACAAAAACCCTCGGACAAAAGTTCTTTCTCCCACTCTAAACATTCCACAGATATATAGACCCCACTTTTCCAGATTCCAACAGACCTCACAACCTCTAAGGATGCCTGCCATAGATGTGGGTGAAATGTCAGGAGAGAATGCTTCTGGAACATGTTCATACAGCCTGAAAAACTCCCAGCAAACCAAAAACACAGATAGCTGCAGAGTTGCTCCATGGGCTGGAACAATTGTGGTCAAATGTGGAAGGTGGTGAACTACATTTTCCATACAGCTCTTGAAATATCTAGATTTACATCCGGGTTTTTCTTTAAGAAAATAATATCTTGGACCTTTTCAAGATCCAAGCCAGGGTTCAATACAGATCCAGATTGTTGATGCATATTATCCAAGATGGAAAAGTTTACTTCTTGGAGAGTTGGTAATCTATGCTCCGCCTCCATCATTGCTAAACCCAATATTGTGTTATATGGAAAGTATGAAGAATGCTAAAATAGTCATTCAAGTGAGTAACAGGCTAAAATGCACACCAGCCTGTAAAGAGTATGTGATATGCAATTCTAAATGTTTAATTCAACAAACTCCTAGAATGTGATCCTAACTCTGCATTTCCATCCATCTGCAGTTGGACAGCCAAGCTTTCTTGCCGTTTGGGTCATATTCTACAAAGTACTTTTGTAGTTAGGAAAGCATTTTGAAAAGCTAGCGAGTTGAAAGTACACCTTCAAAAAGCTATTTTTCCTCTTTGTTTCTCTTTTTTCCAATAGAGCCCTTGGAATCCGCATTGTGTATAAGGCAGGGAAAAAATCCTTTGCATTTCTTTGGCGCATTTACCTCTATTTTTAATGTTAAAATGGGAGGACATAGTGAAAATCATTTTATTTTATTTTTTTAAAAATTATCTTTCGCCTTCCCATTTTGAAATGGGATGTAATATTTCTAGAAACCTTTAAGTGCTCCGATCAAGAATTCAGCCACCATAAATTAATACAGTGCAGTGTCGTAATTAAGTTCAATAATCTCATTAAGGCTTTTAATGAAATTGATTAATTTGAAAAGGAGTTGGCTGGCGATCAGGAGATCTTTTGTAGCATAAAAGACAATGCTGGGAGATTACAAGCTATCTCGGAGACAAAGTGATTTGAAGCTAAAGGGCTCCATGCTCAGTTCTGCACAGCGTGCCGACATGTGATGAAATGCTCCGGGGAACGAATGCTGGGCTTTTAATATTCATCTTTGGAAAGCAATTCTGATTGCCTTGCAGGCAGGCTCAACATTTGCCTCCTTTTAAAAAAATAATAAAAGAAATCGGAAATACATCAAGTTTCAGACTTCATTGTTTTGAATGGACCATATATCTACACAGATTTTAAATAAGTTCACAGATGTATAACAAAATAATTGGCCGCGTAAAATGAGCCCATTGATTATACAGGCCATCTGGCATTTTCTCTATGGGAGTGCATATCTGAAGCACAGAAATTCCACTGAAAGCTGGGATACTAGACTAAACACAAACATTCTGAATGCCGTGGTTTGTTTTGGTGATAGTTTATGGATGTATGGAAAACTCACCCTGAAATTAACCTTTATGCTCTGCCTCTGAGCTTCTGTGATGTGATTTATTTTACACTAGCTTGGGGACCCAGCATTGCTTGTTTTGGAATGTTTCATTGGCTGAGTTCAGTGAACTACAACTCCCAGATTCTGTTCTATGTCATGGCATTAAATGTTTGCCTTTATGTGTGCAATGTGATCTGCCCTGAGTCCCCTTCAGGGTGAGAAGGGCAGAATATAAATGCTGTAAATAAATAAATAAATAAGTTTAGTCCAGATCCATTGTTGGCTGGGTTCAGAGCTCTCTGGATAAGGGTGAGCTACAAATCCTAGATCCAATGTCAATCACCCCCAAACCAGGCCTGTATGCACAGTTGACCATGTTGGGTCTGTGTGCCAAGTTTGGTCCAGATCTGTCATCAACTGGGTTCAGTGCTTTCTGGGTGCAGGTGAACTATAACTCCCAAATTCAAGGTCCATTCCCAGAAACTCCTGCAGTATGTTCACTTGGTCATGGGGCTTCTCTGTGCCAAGCTTGGTCCCAGGCCATTGTTGGTGGGGGTCACTGTTTTTCTGGCTGTAGGTGAACTATAACTCTCAAAATCAAGATCCATTCCCACTAACCCCTGCATTATGTTCAGTTGGTCATGGGACTTCTCTTTGCCAAGTTTGGTCCCTATCTATTGTTGGTGAGGGTCACAGTATCAGTCAAGGTACTACAAGTCCCGTTATCCATGGCAAGTTTGGTCCAGATCCATTGTTGGTCAGGTTAACAGTGCTCTCTGGATGTAGGTCAAGTACAACTCTTGTAAATCATGGTGAATTCTCCCCAAACCTCTTGTTCAGTTGCTGATCAATTCCTCTGTTAAATGTGTCACATAGGAAAGGGTAGGAAAGGGTTAAGGGAGAGGCAGTGGGCGGGGTCATGCAACTTAAGGAACCCTGGGATGTCCATTCTGGAGGAAAAACAGAAAATCTAGGATGAAATTGTCGATACATGAAAGTCTTCACTTGGGTGGGGGGCATGATGGTGTTTGTGGAGGACACTGGCAGGGTTCAGGCCACATGTTTATGGTGCTCACTATAATCTGCATGGAGCCCCGGTGGCGAAGTGCGTTAAAGCACTGAGCTAGAGACCGAAAGGTCCCAGGTTCAATCCCCAGGAGCGGCGTGAGTGGCCGCTGTTAGCTCCAGCTCCTGCCAACCTAGCAGTTTGAAAACATGCCAATGTGAGTAGATCAATAGGTACCGCTCCGGTGGGAAGGTAACGGCGCTCCATGCAGTCATGCCGGCCACATGACCTTGGAGGTGTCTATGGACAACGCTGGCTCTTTGGCTTAGAAATGGAGATGAACACCAATCCCCAGAGTCAGACATGACTGGACTTAACGTCAGGGGAAAACCTTTACCTTTACCTTATAATCTGCATGTCACTGGAGAGAGGGCCATTGTTGTCTCCTGCTCAGTGAAAACTAGAGCTGTTTGTGGAGGCTTGAGGCTGTCTGTGTAAGTGGACACCTCCTCCACATACACCCATACACATTTTTCACTTTTATTATGTGTATAGATTACAATTCCTAAAACAACCAAGTGAATGCCTTGTCTATGCCAATTCAGAGATATGGAGAGATGTCGCCTTCTAAAGTACTTTTCCAAAATCTCTGATGTTTTGAGGATTCAAAACCCAACTAAACCCATGACTTGGCATTTACAATAATAATGTAAATAAGCCAGACCAGATACATTGCATGGAAGTATCCTCTTTGAAGAAAGAGATAACAATGAAAGTTGAAGTGCACATAAAGGATGCAATTCATTGCTTGAAGCTTAAATGCCAACCAGACCTCCGTATCGTTTTAAAGGGAGGCGAGATGCAAATGTTGTTGTGAAGCAAAAGCTCAAAAGCACTGTGCTTTTGCTGGCATCACAATGTTCTCAAATGCTATAATACTTTCAAAACAGGCATGAGGTCAAACTGGTATTTAGAACTCCATATCATAGAATCATAGAATCATAGAATAGTAGAGTTGGAAGAGACCACATGGGCCATCCAGTCCAACCCCCTGCTAAGAAGCAGGAAATCACATTCAATGGAGAATAGTTCATGCTCACCAACCTTCTACATAATGAAACTAAAAGTACATGTGCATAACATACTGTGGCTGCTGATGTATAGGGAAGCTATTGTTTTCACAATGAAAAATTATCCTAATTAAAATATTTAGCTTATGACACAACAATGCGGCGCAGGGATAGTTAGGAACTCATTACTCAAATGTATTGACTTCTGAGTGGGCTTTCTGCAAGTATCTCTTTGACCGCAATGGAATGGAAACCAGACCTTGGAAAAGTTACTGGAACTTATGTACCCAAGTTTTTTCCAAGTTCTCTTGAAAAGCCTACATTCGATAACACTCTCAAAAATTTTTAAAAA
This sequence comes from Anolis carolinensis, assembly GCF_035594765.1. Lineage (NCBI taxonomy): Eukaryota > Metazoa > Chordata > Lepidosauria > Squamata > Anolidae > Anolis > Anolis carolinensis. Next base: position 15,002,027 of record NW_026943820.1, read on the forward strand.
TGTTCTGTTCCTGGTTTGAAAGTGTTATTTCCTGTTCAATTGTGCAGTACTTACTTTGAAAGTACAGTAGAGTCTCACTTATCCAAGCTAAACGGGCCGGCAGAACCTTGGAGAATATCTTGGATAATAAGGAGGGATTAAGGAAAAGCCTATTAAACATCAAATTAGGTTATGATTTTACAAATTAAGCACCAAAACATCATGTTATACAACAAATTTGACAGAAAAAGTAATTCAATACGCAGTAATGTTATGTTGTAATTACTGTATTTACGGAATTTATTACCAAAATATCACGATATATTGAAAACATTGACTACAAAAATGGCTTGGATAATCCAGAAGCTTGGATAAGCGAGGCTTGGATAAGTGACACTCTACTGTAGTTGTTCTACTCCAGAAACTTCGTTTTTGTGGCTGCTACAAACTGTGTTGAATTGGTTGAGGGTCAATGAGATATTCATTGAAAAACTTGAGCAAAATATGTTGCAGGATGTTGTTTTCCACCCCACAAAAACAAAGTTTCTGCAATTTGATAAACCTTTTCCATGTTTTTATGATAAAACCAATTTGGAAATGACATGTATAACCTAAGAACAAAAACAGTGGTACATAGTGTAATCCAATTACATTCTCTCACAAAAATCCAAACTGCCAATCTGTTTGGCTTTACAATTTATTACAGGCAGAACACTAGGTATAAGCCAGAAGAAGAGAACCGTTAGCTCTTCTGAAGCTTTTGACTTCCATTCCCAGAAGTCCCAACCCAACCAATGGTATAAGGTTATAGGAGTTGTTGTGCAAAACATCTGAAGAGGCTCAGGTTTCCTTACTTCAACCATAATAATCACAATGTGATGCTCCAAGTTTTGTACACTTTGACATGGTTAATGCCATAAAGATTCTCAGTTAGAACATGCAGGGAATTCTCTCTTAACGTTTGAGTGAGTGTATGGATTTCTTTATTGATTTGTTATTTTTCTCAAAACAGGTATTCAGTGTGGACTTGAAATTATATAACAGCTAGGAGGAGAAGAGTGCTTAGTTTGACGATAGAATAATGGGGTGCCTCACTTCTCTCTCAACATATTGCCTTATCTGACAAAGTCAATGCAAACTTGGATGTGCGTAGCAAGGCATCATCCATGGACCTTATTGTTCTGGGTGACTTTAATGTACATGTCGAGGCACTGCCATCTTCATCTGTGACTAAGAACCTAGTACCAACCTTTGAAGCTCTGGGGCTCTCACTACTCAAGACTCACCCTACTCATTGGGCCGGCCACATATCATACTCTGATACTAAAAATCAGGTCCAAACATCTCTATCCACGGTAATTGATGTTCCCTGGTCTGATCACACTGTCCTGAAGACCGGGATTGAGATTCCATCTCCTCCTCCCCATCCTGCCACACCAATCTTTGCTCAGCCCAGGAGACTCATGGAACCTGCTAGGTTCTTGAATGCCCTTAAGGGCCTGGGGACTGCGTGCGTCACTCTCAATGAGCTAGTCTACACCTGGAATGTCAGTTTGTTGGCTGCCTTGGATGAGATTGCCCCCAGACGCCTCCTTCGCCCTCACCAGAATCGCTCCCCCTGGTACACTAATGAGCTACGGACAATGAAGCAAGCATGAAAGCGGCTGGAACATCGGTGGCGACGGAAACCCGACGAGGTGTCACTGTCCGCTTTCAAGGCTTTTCGCAGGTCCTACGAATCAGCCGTCAAGGATGCTAAAAAATCTTAGAATTCCTCCTTAATAGCCTCTGCTAGATCGCGCCCAGCTCAAGTATTCAAAATCGTTCGTGCTTTGACCAGTCCGGATCCCTTAGTCCAAAACCCAGCAACCATGGCTCTTACAGCAGAGGCATTCCAGAAGTTTTTCACTGATAAAATCACCGTGCTTCGGCAGGAACTGCCCCCTACAGTTGATACCTTAAATGAGCTTGAGACTTTGTGGCCGCTTAGTGGGCCTATCTTTGACCGATTTACTCCGCTTGACAAGGAAGATGTCGCTAGAATCCTAGCTGCTACAAAACCAACCACCTGTTCCCTTGATCCGTGTCCCTCCTGGCTGGTGAAGAGCTGCCTGGAAGATCTACTCGATCCGCTGAGTAATATAATCAATGGCTCTCTTGAACAGGGGGTCTTCCCGGACTACCTAAAGGAGGCAAGGGTTCGTCCCTTGCTAAAGAAGCCTAGCTTGGATCCCATGACCCTTGCCAACTATCGTCCTGTCTCCAACCTCCCTTTCTTGGGTAAGATGATAGAGCGGGCTGTACTGGGACAATTGCAACAATTTCTGGATGATACAGCCGGCCTGGACCCTTTCCAGTCAGGCTTCCGCCCTGGCCATGGGACGGAGACAGTCCTGGTTGCCATTACAGATGAATTTCGTCGCCAGTCTGATAGCGGCGGATCAGCGCTACTGGTACTTCTTGACCTTACCGCAGCGTTTGACACTGTTGACTACGATCTAATGATTCACCGTCTCGCCATGTTCGGAGTTCGCGGTCAGGCCGTCAATTGGTTCAACTCATTTCTGCGTAACCGGAGCCAATGCGTGGAGTATATGGGTCAAGTCTCCGACAGATCTCCCCTCCTATGTGGGGTACCCCAAGGTGCAATTCTCTCCCCTCTTCTCTTCAACATCTACGTTAGACCCCTTGCTAGTTTGGTTCAGAGTTTCGGCCTAGACTGCTAACAATATGCGGACGACACCCAACTCCTTCTGCGCTTGGAGCCTGGAGCAATGTCAATACCAGACAATTTCACCTTATGTCTGGAGGCTCTGTCGAACTGGCTACGTGCTAGTAGACTTAAGGTGAACCCGGCAAAGACGGAGATTCTCTGGCATGGCCGCTCGACTGGTCTGACCCACTTGCTACCCACCTTCGATGGTGCTGCCCTATCCCCTTCGCCTACTGTTAAGAGCTTGGGTGTCATTTTAGATTCGCAGCTGACAATGGAAGCTCAAGTCGCTGCTACTAGCAAACAGGCCTTTTTCCACCTACGACAAGTGAGGCAACTGGCACCCTATCGATCTGATGAGGCTCTGGCAACAGTCATCCATGCCATGGTCACGTCTAGGCTGGACTATTGCAATGCCCTGTATGTTGGCCTTCCGATGTCCATGACCCGAAAGCTCCGTATTGTTCAGAATGCGGCAGCCAGGCTACTCACAAGAACACCCATGAAATGCCACATAACACCAGTGCTGCAGCATCTGCATTGGCTTCCAACTGATTACCGTGGTCTATATAAGATGCTAGTTCTGACCTTTAAAACTCTTTACGGCCAGGGCCCATCGTACCTTAGGGACCGTCTCTCCTTCTCCCATCATCGGAGGTCACAACGACCATCCCAACGAGACTTACTTTATGTACTGGGTCCTAGAGAAGTGCACTTGGAAAGGACCAGAAGCAGAGCTTTTTCTATTTCTGCCCCTGCCTTATGAAATGCCTTGCAGCCCTAGATGAGAGCCATGCGTCACTTAGGGCCTTTTACCCTAGCACTCAAGACCTGGCTCTTTACTAGAGCTTTTAATCTATGTTAATTTTATCAATATTTGTATGTATGTATTTTTATCCTTTACAATTTTATCTTGTAAATCGCCTAGAGCATCGTGGATGGAGGGCGATTAATAAGTAATTAAATGATGATGATGATGGTGATGATGATGATGATGATGATGATGGACCTCTTATTCTGAATTTGTGGATCCTCCAGTGTGTTCTCCTCTTCCGCCACAACCAGTGTCACCAATTTCTCCCCCTATTTTGATAGGGCCATGGACATCAATAGGATGTGAAGAAAGCCTCCATGGTCCATTTGGGCCTAAACCTGCTAATCCCAGCTGGACTATTCCTGTATCTTGTGACAACCAAAAGCTCTCTGAAGCTCTCTGGCCATCTGCAGCAGCAATGGGATCAACATGGACTTGATCTGTTCCCTTTTCCCTGTGATGCAAGTTTGCCCCAGTTTACCCCACATTAAGGACATTGCATAGATATCTGGTCTATTCTGGGGTTTGGGGCTCATGTAGACAGGCCCCTAGTCAAATTTTCAAGCCATGCTGGTAGCTAGGTAGGTACCACAGATGGTCTGACAAATTCTATGTGTACATTTTAAGATAGTTCTATGCCTTTGCAGTGGGGATTTAACTCTACAATAGTCATAAAGGTTAAGTGGTTCAGTACCTAACTCTGGTATTTCATGGGTATCAGATGTGTCATGAGATGGTTTAGGCTTCACTTCCTACATTTTCAGCACAGGACTTCAGGGTGTTCTAGCTGTAACTAGAAGCCTCCATCTATACTGCCATTTAATGCAGTTCAACTGTGTTGAACCATGAGTCTATACTGACCATATAATGCATTATATAGCAGCATAGATGGGGCCTAGCTCTCTCTTTTCCCTTTTGCACCTGAGCAGGCCTCCCCTACCTAGATAGGAAATCCTAAAGTAAAGGTTTTCCCCTGACGTTAAGTCTAGTCGTGACCGACTCTGGGGGTTGGTGCTCATCTCCATTTCTAAGCCGAAGAGCCGGCATTGTCCATAGACACCTCCAAGGTCATGTGGCCGGCATGACTGCATGGAGCACCATTGCCTTCTCGCTGAAGCGGTACCTATTGATCTACTCACATTTGCATGTTTTAGAATTGCTAGGTTGGCAGGGGCTAACAGCGGGCGCTCATTCCGCTCCCGGGATTTGAACCTGGAACCTTTTGGTCCGCAAGTTCAGCAGCTCAGCCCTTTAACACACTGTGCCACCAGTCCTAGAGATTTAAAAATACACTATGTAACAACATTTTTAAAAAATCTGATCTAGAATTGAAAGTGTCATATCTTGTTTAATTGTGTAGTACCTACTTTGAAAGTAGTTGTTCTACTCCAGAAAATGCATTTTGCTGGCTTGCACAAACCATGTTGAATTGGAAATTCAAATGCAATTCAATGAAATTAAATGCAAAGATACAGACTGGGTGATGCCTGGCTCGAAAACAGTCTATGTGTAAAAGATCTTGGAATCTTTGTGAACAACAAGTTGAACATAAGCCACAAATGTGATGCAGCAGCTAAAAAAGCACATGTGATTCTGGGCTGAATCAAAAAAAGTATAGTGTCCAGATTGAGGAAAGTCATGGTGCCTCTCTATTTGGCTTTGGTTAGATCCCAACTGGAATATTGTGTCCAGTTCTGAGCACCACAGTTTGAAAGAGATATTGATAAGCCAGAAGGTGTCCAGAAGAAGGCAACTAAAATGATCAAAGATCTGGAGACCATGAATCCCTCTGAGAAGCAGCTTAAAGAGCTGGGTATGTTTAGCCTGAAGAAGAGAAGGTTGAGAGGAGACATAATAGCCATATATAAATATATGAAAGGATGTCATAATGAAGAGGGAGCAGGCTTCTTTTCTGCTGCCTTGGAGATTGGGAATCGGAGCAATGGATTCAAATGACAGGAAAGGAGATTCAAGCTGAACATTAGGAAGAACTTCCTGACTGTAAGAAGAGCTGTTCAGCTTTCTTGAATATCAGGAAACATTGTCAAGAGGGATTCTAGACAAGAAAAAAATAGTTTGCATTTGTTTCTTCATTAAGAATACATGTGGATTTTTTCATAGAAAATGCAAAAAAATGAGAAACATTTTCTACCTAGAATATGACATTTCTGCACAGAAAACAAGTTCCTTGTGCAGAAATGCTATTGCAGCAACCTTTATTGCTTCCTTTATTGAAAATGGTATTTTTCTGTGCAACCTATCCTTTCATTTTTGAATGCAGTAAATTCCAAACTGCAAACAGTCTTTGAAAACTTCCATTTTCAATGACTTCCTTGCAGTGGGAAGAAACATGGCAAAATTATTCATTCTTGCCTCTGAGAATGAAATTTGTGAAGATTTACAGCCCTAGCCATGACATTGTCTCATCAAGAATAAATAATTGATTGAGATTTCTTCAGTCCCCGAGGCCAGAAGGACTCTTGAAGATGGGCCACCTTTCTGGGTGTCAAGCTCAGACATTTCTCACATTTGTCAGTCTGTATTGCTGGCATGTTTCATTCTTGGCTATGACAAGGAAGCTTATCAAATATCTCATTGAAGACTGATAGTCCTCCTTGGATGTGGCACAAAGATGCAGTTGTTGGTACGTTTCATTCCTTGCCTGTATACAGGTTGAATATCCCTTTACTGAAATGTTTTGGACCATAACTATTTATAATTTTGGATCCCACTCCCAGATTTTGGAATACCTGTATTTACATATACAGTGTTCCCTCACTTATTGCAGGAGTTAGTTTCCAGGACCACCCGCAATAAGTGAAAATCCGCGAAGTAGGGATGCTATATATTTATACATTATTTTAGTAGTTATAGACTATTTTAAGTCTTTATCAACCAATCGTGTGTTGATAAATCTCCTCCTTCTCCTCCCGTTGCCGCTTGGACTCCTTTTCTCTCCCTTCGGCTTCTCCTTCCTCCCTTCCTTAGGCTGTAAATTGTAATTTTTATGATTTATAATATTATTTTAGAGTTTATTGAAAAACCACAAAACAGCAAATCTACAAAAAGCAAACTGCGAAGTAGTGAGGGAACACTGTATGTACATAACGAGATATCTTGGAGATGGGACCTAAGCCTTGTGTTTCATATTCAACTTATACACGTAGCTTGACGGTAATTTTATACAATATTTCAACTAATGTTGTACATGAAATAAAGTCTGTGTTATTATCTCATAATGGATTTTGGAATATTTCAGATTTAGGAATTCTAGGAGCTTGGAAAGTCTATGGATTGAATGTATTGGAAGGAAGTCAATTTCCTACTAGGAAGAAGATATTATTTAGAAGATTGCCTCAAGTCCCTATATGTCTCCATTTATCTATTCAAATATGTGCTGTTTATATATTCAATTTAAGGAAGTAATTTTTGAAGGCAATTTAACAGTACATAAAAGTAAAACAAAACACCCCAGGGTCCAAATATACAACAATACAACATTACAGTAGTTTGATGCCACTGCCATGGCTCCATCCTGCAGAATCCTGGGATTTGCAGTTTGGTGTTAAATTAGCAGACAATGGTTCATGAAACTACACATCCCAGCCTTCCATAGGATGGAGTCACAGCAGTTTCAAGGGTCTCAAACTGCTATAAGGGTTTATTGTGAAAGACACCCTGGTTGTTCAAGGGGTAATTAATTACACATTTTGTGATGCTGTCTACAAGAGAGGAATTGTGTCCGCCAAGAAGCTTGAAAATCAGGCATCCCACAAAATATACTTTTTTGGCATGATAAAAGGAACTCTCTAAGCAAAGGCCAATATATTTTTTAAAAATGTAAAGATGCTATTAAAAGTATTATGTGCTAGATTATGGCTCAGTGCCTCCATATATCCTGTGAGAAAACCCAATTCAATTACATTTTTAAAGAACTGTTTAATGGGCCATTAGTTTACAATATGGTCTGCTCTCTTTAGGGGTTGTGTTGGTTTATTTATTTGTTTTGTTACCATCCTGACAACTTTTAAACTAATGAGCCTGTAGGGGTTGCAGAGGGGGACACTGAGGGTTGTCAGTATGATGTATATTGCCTATAGATTGGCATTTTTCCATCACAGTTACAATTTAAGTTAACTTTTACATTTGCATGTTGAATTAGGATTATTGAGCATGGCTCCTTATTTGTAAACAGAGAAACCTGGAGCTTATGTAGCTTCCTAACGACAGACATATAGGTTGACAATAACACCTAGACTCTCTAGAGTGTTTCTTAATCCAAAAAATATTCCCTTGTCCATAAATTGAGTTTGAAGGACAATCCAAATAGCTGTTTATGACCTATAAAGCCCTACACAGCTTAGGTTTGGGCTTATCTGACAGACTGAATCTCAACATATTACTCTATCCATATTTTAAGGTCTTCTCTTGGAACCATCGGTTTCATAGACACATCTGGTGGGAATGAAAGAGAGGACTTTCTTGGTGGCATTGGGACCTCTTTTGAGAGAAAAGCTAAATTTGAAACCTCTTTGACATCTGTCCCTAGGCTTATCTATATATGTATTATCTATCTATCTATCTATCTATCTATCTATCTATCTATCTATCTATCTATCTATCTATCTATCTATCATCTGGGCTGTGCGATCAATGAAAATTTTTTTTAAAAACTCATTACAAAATTAGGGGGTGCCAGTGTTTCATTTCTAAAGTGATTCTATAGTGTCATTAGTGAAAAAATTGTTACTATAATGAGAGTAATAACATTTTCTTACTTTTTCGTTATAGTAACTGCAAGGGTAGGGAAACGTCAGGCACTTGAGATGGAGGTGGGACCTATCTTAGCACCCGTCCTGATTCATAGAAAGAGATGTGGTCTCAAAGATAGGCTGGACCCAAAGCATATAGGGCTTCTAATGGAGGATTCTGGTGGAAGTCATTCATTTCAATATAATTCACTATTATCTACTGTTCCCGTTTCCATTATAACTTCAGGAATGGATACAGGGGTTGTATGGTACTTTTATCTATATCTTCTTAACTATTGTAAATCATCTCAAGTTCCAGGACTAGAAAAAAGGTGGGATATAAAATTGATGATGATGATGATGATGATGATGATGATGATGATGAAAATTTACCAAGTTTTGAGAAATATTAAAGGTAAAGGTTTCCCCTGACGTTAAGTCCAGTCATGTCTGACTCTGGGGGTTGGTGCTCATCTCCATTTCTAAGCCGAAGAGCCGGCGTTGTCCACACACACCTCCAAGGTCATGTGGCCAGCATGACTGCATGGAGTGCCGTTACCTTCCTGCCAGAGCGGTACCTATTGATCTACTCACATTGGCATGTTTTCAAACTGCTAAGTTGGCACAAGCTGGAGCTAACAGCGGGCGCTCACTCTGCTCCTGGGATTTGAACCTGGGACCTTTCGGTCTGCAAGTTCAGCAGCTCAGTGATTTAACACACTTCGCCACCGGGGTTCCTTGAGAAATATTAGGTAGCCATTAAAAATTTATTTTGTTTCAACAGCTAGATGGCTAGGGACATAACTATGCCACTTGGGGATTTTAGGAGTTGTATCCCAGAAAGATAATATTTCCAAGCTTTGAGAGAGAGAACAGGTGGTTCCTGAACATTCATTTGCTTTAACTACTGCTCATTGTAATTACCAACTCATAATAAATATATGAAGTTACCTTATACCAGGTCAATCCAGCACAGGACTGTTTGCATCAGAACATGGAAAAGTGCAGCCTGTCAACTGCATATAATGCACAGTCCCATTTTTGTAATGCCCAGGGACCTACCCAAAGTTCCTCGTTTACATCCCTTCCCTAAATAATTACATTGGGTAATTCAGGGACAACTTCACCTGAAGTCTACCCGCAAGAACCTAAAATAGCCTCTAAATGCAGAAGTTCATTTAAGTCCCCCAATTCTCCTCTAAATCTCTGAAAATGGTCGAAAATTGTTCTGTTATGAAGCATAAAGTGACACTATGTCCAGTTCCTTGTTGATGCACCAATTTAGCCTGACAGAGTGGTTCAAGAGCAGTATTTGGACCCAGGCAGCTACATAGTTGCTCACCCGGATCTGTGGGTTTATCCAGAACGTCAGGCAAAGAGTTCATATCACTTGAAGAACTGAATGGAGAACCTTCTGCATGCAAAGCACTTGCTCTTCTCTTTAACTATAATCCTTTCCTCATTCATCCCCTTACTGTCCAGAGAACCACTGCAAATCCTTTCCTACTAAAGTAGGTCTCTCATTGATTAGACTTCAGAGAAAGCTAGTATGGTTTAGAGCAGTGGTTCTCAACCTGTGGGTCCCCAGGTGTTTTGGCTTACAATAACCAAAAATCTGAGCCAGTTTACCAGCTGTTAGGATTTCTGGGAGATGAAGGCCAAAACATCTGGGGACCCACAAGTTGAGGACCACTGGTTTAGAGGCATAACCTCTAGATAAAAACCAGGGCATGTTTGGCCAAGATACCTCAGAGTGTGGTCAAGATGGCAAAGGTATTTAATGAGGAATGACAAGCAAGCTAGAAGAAACTGTAGAAGTTTGCCTTTGCTTGAGCCTATAGGGAAGGAAAAATCATCTTCTCTCCTTTGACAGGGGCCGATCCAGAAAGGCCTATATCCCATGACCTGTCTGTGTCCTTCCAGTAAAAATGAATTAATTTGGAATAAACTAAGTTATTCCGAATTAATTTGATACCCCATTAGATCCGGGCCTTCCTGAAAGGCCTCGGTCTAATGGAGTATTGGACCTGTGGGGATTACTCAAGGGTGAGTCTCCATTGTCATCTTGAACCTTTTGGGCTCCTGGAGCCCAAAGATCTGGGATGGCACCTTCCCTCTCCCCCAGGCCCCCATTTACTTCTAAAAATTAAGGAAAATGTACCTGGCTATCATAACTTTCCTACTTGCGTGCTCTTCCTGGAACATCATTTCCCCATGATAGGAAGGTGCGAGGAGGAAAGTTATGGTGGCCAGGAACATTTTCCTTAATTTTAAGGAGTAAATTGGAAGACTTCAGGGTGGCTGCATGTAGTCACCTCCCCCCACCCTCAGAAAGCCCAGGTTTTTTGGGGGAGAGTGGGAACAGGAATCCACAATACAGCAGGTTTTTAAAACTCACTTTGGCGCGGATTTTGGCACTGTCTGGAAGCGCTCTGAGTAAATTGATTGTAAACTACTTTTTTTCCCTTTCAACTCATTTTGCTACAACTAAAGTAAGCCACAAACAAAGAGCAAAAGGAGGAGGAGGGAGAAAGAAGGCCATCACAAAAGCAGCTGAAAAAGTGTGATGACACATTTGGTTATGTCCCCACCAAATCAAGAAAGTTGGAAGATATGTAAAGATGTTTTAATTACTTAGCACTATGATTATTAGAGTTAATTGCAATTGCTGGCTCTATTGAATCTTAAGTTTTGCACTTTGTTGAAGTACTAATGATCTCTGTCCAACATAGGGAAAACTCCTCCCTGAGCTACAAATAGAAGGCTTTCAGAGGATTTAGCTATAGTCATTAAATTGGCATTATACTGTTTGCAAGTGTATGGTATAAAAGGACCTTATGACTTGAGCCCTGGTGGCAAAGTGTGTTAAAGCGCTGAGCTGCTGAACTTGCAGACCAAAAGGTCCCAGGTTCAAACCCCGGGAGCGGAGTGAGCGGCCGCTGTTAGCTCCAGCTTCTGCCAACCTAGCAGTTCGAAAACATGCCAATGTGAGTAGATCAATAGGTACCGCTCCGGCGGGAAGGTAATGGCGCTCCATGCAGTCATGCCGGCCACATGATCTTGGAGGTGTCTATGGACAACGCCTGCTCTTTGGCTTAGAAATGGAGATGAGCACCAACCCCCAGAGTCAGACATGACTGGACTTAATGTCAGGGGAAAACCTTTACCTTATGACTTGGGTGAGCCAGGTTCTAATTACCACTGAACCATGAGACTCAATGGGTGACCTTGGAGCAGTTGTTCTCACTCTCAGACTCATATTTCACAGGGTTGTTGTGAAGATAAAATGGAGAAGACAAGAGCCATGTGCATCTATCTGAAACTCAAAGAGGCAAGACGGAATACTAATGTAAATGATACATATTGGAAAAGTTGCACTCGTCCCATATCTGCTGAACCTGTGCAAGCTATGCTTATTCTCGGTTGCAAATACATGATTTTTCATTCTACAAAATGAAAACCATGGGACGGCGCTGCAGTTGTCAATAAAAATTTTTTTGAAAGCTCTTAAAGGCTGAAGTTCAGATGCAGCAAACAGGGATAACAGCCCCTGTTATGAAAGTTTATGAGGTGCCATTAATTGTAACCATCTGTCCTTTGGAACAGTTACTTTCGTATCCCAGCTAATTCTAAAGGACTATAGGTAAAACATTAAATTGTTTTCCATCATCGCTGATGGGCAATTATTTGCCTGGTCATATTGGCAAGCCCATGGTCTGGGATGAATTAATGTGACCTGACAAGGTGTTATGACATTGCAATAATTAAAATATTGACGAATGTGCGGCTAATTTCATCTGGCATCGCCATCCATCACATCAGGAAGCAAGTGTGAGACACCGAAATTGGAGTCATTGGATGGAAATTGTGTCCAGCGGTTGCCAAGAGGTTATCCTTTTCACCAAAACAAAAAAAAGAGGGATGATAAGTCAACTGGAACTGGATCTTGCATTAAGCTGAATGAAAAGGAGAGGATCCGAAAAGGGAAACTTTCAGTGTTCTGTAACAACACGTCCTCCTACGTGTTACTCTTTGGATGGTGGGGTTGCCAAAGTGTTGAAAGGAAGTTAGTCACAGATGGTGTCTGAACACGCATAAATTCACTTCACTCAAGAGCAGATGGGCTTCTTTTTTTAAGTGAACATCTGAAATACTTGCTCTAGGGAAATTACTAACTCACTCTTCAAGTGGATGTAATGTCCTTTTGCAACCCATCCCTTCACAAACTTACTCTGTAATTAAGCTCAGCAAGAAACTTCAGAGTAGGGTCTAAACTCCTTTTGTGCAAAATGTCGCCATGTTTTCTAGAGGATTCAGAAGCCTGGTTGACAAACAATGTATGTTTGTAAGAGGAACCTGAGAACTATACAATATAAGAGAATTTTTGGGAACCAAAACTAGAGAAAACTAGAACCCATATCTGGAGAAAACCATGGCCTTCCAGAGGCAATCCCTCATTGTCCAAGTATGATGGTCCTCCAAGTGTAGTGAGTACATAGTACCAAGTACCAAGTGTGGTGAGTACATAGGTGACTGTGGAGTTCTATTCTTGATCCACATGTTCTTTCACAGTGAGGGCATTGAATTCCAGATGGAAGGTGGTCCCGGTCAGGAATGGCTTGCCACGCCTTTCCTCTTGGCATGTTTTCGCCCTCCATTCGTGCTTCTTTGAATTCCATTGCACTGCTGGTCACAGCTGATCTCCAGTTAGAGCTTTCAAGGGCCAGGGCTTCCCAGTTATCAATGTCCATACCACAGTTTTTAAGGTTGGCTTTAAGCTCATCTGTAAATCTCCTTTTCCTGCCCACCAATATTCTGTTTTCCATTCTTGAATTGGGAGTATTGTAACTGCTTTGGGAGACGGTGATTGGGCATTCAGACAACGTGGCCAGTCGAGCAGAGTTGATGATGTAGCAGCATTGCTTAAGTGCTGGTGGTCTTTGCTTTTTCCAGCATGCTGATATGTTCCATTGTACAAGGATAGCATGTAGAATCCATCAAGCTCTTCTAAATATGCATATATGGGATTGGGCTGTAAAATTCTTAGCTAAACAAAAGCAATTGCGCTCAAGTCAAGAACTTAAGATGTGGTCTTTGAATACTATCTGTAATAGCAACAAAACATTACCATATTGAGATCCTACTTTTAGACTAAATGCTGGGATAGGAGTCTGGGAGACCAAGATTGAAAACCTACTTGGCCATGGAAACCCATTGGAGAAGTCAACCTTTCTCAGCCACAAAAAGCAAAGGCAACCTCCCTCTAAAAAAAAATCTTGCCATAAACATCTAGTTTGCATTAGACTCAACATAAGTTGGAAATGGCTTGAAGGCACACAACACAACATGAAGTACAGCCCATGGCTTCCTCTTAAACTCCCCTCCTTCTATGACCAAAATTAAGTGAATGACTTCATCACAAAAGAGGAGCAAATCACTTAAAATAGGTCTTAAGTAATCCATCTAGAAATGATCTTGCAGTTACTTCCAGATTTTTGTTTGTTTCATAGAATTTTTGAAACTACATTTAGTACCTGGCTTCTAGGCCTGAGACTGTTACGCATCTCTATTTTAGATCTTTCCTACTTCTTATTAACTCAGGACATCTCCTGCAAAAGTAAGTAAAAATATAGTGATATTTTGCCTGCCTATAATGGTTCCCTCTATGATCATCCATTCACGCCTATTTGACATAGCGATTGCCCAATGATAGGCACGTATATGTGAGCCAGCCATGTATGTGAAATGATCTCTTCAATTCATACTAGAGAAGGGTGAAAAATTAATTGGGTTCATATTTTAATGCACAATTTTGTAATGTCTCTGTCTCAGAAGCAAACTGCGGCCAGGAATCCATAGAGCTTGAAGTTTATTGTGTAATTTGAAAAGCAAAGAAATGTGTTCAATTTAAAAATGTGTACATTTTATTTACAGTATTTATATTCCTCCCTTCTCACCCATAGAACAGAGACAGAGACAGATGCAGAGGCAATTTAAACCTTCTCCAGCTTCCAACTTCCTGAGGGTATGCTTGATTCCGGCCACAGGGGAGCAGCTGCTTCATCATCCACTGCAACAGCAACTTCCTCATTCCAACAGTAGCTGGATGATTTTTATGGTGTTGTAAATTAGCCTCCCCACATATAAGTGGTACCTAAATTTCCTACTTGATAGATGCAACAATCTTTCGGGTTGCTTAGGTCAACAATTGGCAAGGGCTATTTTTTATTTTAATTGTTGGGTGCTCACCCCGACACGAGCTGGCCTTGAACTCATGACCTCTTGGTCAGAGTGATTCATTGCAGCTGGCTGCTAACCAGCCTGTGCCACAGCCCAGACCCATTGAGAAATGTTCATAGAAAATATTACCATACAAGAAATATATGTGTGGAAATTGTTTAGTTAACGTAAGGGCATGTACAGACACCCAGACATTCTAAAAAATGCATACAAAATTTGCATCATTTTGGAATAGGAGCACAGGAATAAGTACAAATTGTCACTGGAAAGGGAATGAAGTAGAGCCAACTCAAATCAACCTTGACACAGGAAGTGGCACCCCAGTGACTTAGAATATGAGAAATTTACACATCCCTAGATTTAATTTCCGGAATGCTCCAGCTGTTTATTCCCAGCAATATAACATCTATGTCTTATTTCAAAAGATAATCATATAGCAACATGGGACACTTCCACTGCAAAACCAGCCAATCTTTTATCTCTGGCAAACCTGCTGATCTCCCCTTGTTTAGAGTTATCTCAATGAATGAATGAGAAGGAGAGTAGCAATTGGAGAAAAATACCCTCCTCAAGAACATCACTTTGCTTCTCAGCAGGACTCAGGGTGGAATAATAGCCTACAGGTCATGATGCTGCTGGTTTGCATCTGAAACTAAAGAAGAGGAATATATCTTGACAGAGCCTCCTTGAGATTCATTCTTTGAAAGGTCATCTCGTCTCTGTTTTCTGAGCTTAGGAAAGATTCATTCATTCATTCAATTGCATGGCCACTTGCCATATAAAATATGCGCTCCGGCCGGAGGATCTGCTAATGGACATCATCTGCAGCTGCTTATCTTCTTGCATAGGTACTTTGTTATGATTGAGCCTCATGGCTCTGCTACTGGGAAGCGTGGGCGTAAGACTCCTCGAGAGTCAGATACTCTCGAGGAGCGAGAAAGAAAGAGGCTGCGAGATATCTTTGCAGAACCATCTGACGAGGATTCTTTTGAGGGGTTTACAGAGAGAATGGAGGAAGAGATGGTGAGCTCGGAAGAGGATGAGATGGATTGGACTCGGGTAAGGGAGGAATTGGGTGCCACTGGCAATGATGGGATGGAAGATGATTGGGGACCTTCAGGACTAGACCCATGGACAAGCTGGAGGGATGGGACGGGATCCACAGCTGGGGATGCTGTGGGGCGTAGTCAGAGGTGTTCCAGCTCTGATGAGGAAAGTGATGAGGAAACGCCCGGGTTAAGGAGGGCAGCTGATAGTGATGAGGACTTGTAACTGGCATAAAATGGGGTTTGGGAGCAATTGCAAATTGCGTTGGGCAAGGTAATCTGGACGAACGCTTGGGATCTGTGTGGGACGTTTTCCTGAAGACGGGTGTGTTTCGTGTGCTGACTACGTAAGTTGTTTTGGAATTTGGGTTCAGACGGCGGGAGGAATTGTGTGGGCTTTTGTTTGTGCAACCTCTGCTTAATCTCAATAGCTTTGACCTTCCGTCGTCTTCTTGACGGACGCCATCTGCTACTCTGGATTTACGGACTGAACTGACTACGGGCTCGGATTCTCCTACCTGGACTTGGTGAACTACAAACGTCTGCTTCTGCCTTACGACCTTCGGAAAGAACTGGGACTACGCTACTGCTTCAATCCTCGGCTGTTGTGTTTGTATTGGAACCTTGCCTGCTGTGTGGAGGAGTAACTTCTAAGTTACTCAAAACATAGTGCTGGCAGCAGAGAAGCATCTGCTGCCAATTAGTTACATTCTTTTGAACTCTTTGTTCACCAGTTTCTGTTTTGTTTATTCTCAGGCTGAAGCAAGCTGTTTTGATTTTGCCCGGATTAAACTCCGGTTTAATCCGGTTTATCTTTTGAATGTTTTTCTTGCCCCTTTTTGCTTTTTAAGGCCAGCGTTGCCTAGCCCTTGTCTTTTACGGGCATTTTGAGTTCTGTAAATCCAATAAACTCTGTTATCTTTGATCCTGTGGCGTTCTGTCCTTGACATACTTCCTCCGTGAGACTAGACATCATGATTGTCTCTGGGCTTCACACCATCCATCACCAGGGACAAATACAAGGCATTGTGATGCATCACCAGCAGGCCCAGACTTCATTTTAAAAAGATCTGGGAAGGAAGCTGATGTTCTTGTCTTTGTCATGGCTAAATGGAATCCTTCATCCAGAGCCATCTTCCTTGCCCAAGCATTTTGAGTACAAAAAGATGAAAGCAGCTGGGAAAAGCTGGTCCAGTTCTGGACACCACTGTCCAAAAATGAAATGGACAAGCTGGAATGTGTCCACAGGAGAGTGGCCAAAATGGCAAAACGTTGTGAAGCCATGAATCCCCATGAGGAGCAGCTGAAATATATTTAGTTCTGAGAAAATAAGGTGAAGAGGGGACACGATAACCACGTTTAAAAGGATGGCATATTGATAAGGGAGTGGGCTTGTTTTCTACTGCTCCAGAGACTAGAACACAATGGAGTAATGGATTTGAACTGAAGGAAAAGATATTCCAACTAAACATTAGGAAGAACTTCTTGATGGAAGAGCTATTTGATAACAGAATATGCTGCTTCGGAGTGTAGTAGAGACTCCTTCTCTAGAAGTTTTTTAACAAAATTAATATATTATAATGACCATTCCCATACTAACATCAAAAAAACTTTGTTTTTCAGAACCAAAACTTTTGGCCCTTTCTGCCTTCCCTGTTAGATGATACTAGCTTTGCCCGGCCACGCATTGCTGTGGCGAAGTATGGTGGTATGGGAAATAAAATATCGAGGAATTGGTGGTAGTTAAGGTAAAGGGTAAAGGTTTTCCCTGATATTAAGTCCATTATAAATTGGTAATATAGCTGTGTGGAAGGGCCTTGAGTTTACACTGCCATATAATCCAGTTAAAATCAGATAATCTGTATTTTATAGGCAGTGTGGAAGAGGCCTAAGTGAGGCCTCTCTGCCTGTCCACTGGGCTGAGTGGGTTTCTAGGAGACCAAGCCTTCTATCTGGCAGCAATTTGATAAAAACAATTATTCCTCTCCCTCTAATTAGGACTTTATTTTTCTTTTCTTTTTGTTGTATGAATGTAGAGGCATGGATGAGGGGTTGTGCTGCCAAGTTTAGTGTTTCTGGAATGTGTAGTTTTGTTGTTTTGTCCTAGGCCGAAATTTCATTACCCTTTTATATATATAGATTGGCCATCGGTTTGGTCCTCAGATCATCCTGGGTCAGAAAATGGGACCCAGGTCCCTTACAGTTGCTTATGCCTGTGTTAGAGTCAAAAATGCTGAACTTAAACACGAACATCAATGGTTTTGGAAAGTTCAACTTAAAAGGTAGGAAAGTTGGAGAGCAATTGCCAGTTCTTCCCCTTGTCAGCTCTCCTTGGCTCTGGAAATGCATTAGATACAGTCATATCCCAAACATCCTCTTTCCTCTTCCCTTGAATTTCTCTCTTAGTCTGGATCTACAGTGCCCCATACCCCAATATCTGATCCCAGGTTATCTGCTTATCTCAGATTATCTGAACAAACCAGTTCAAAACAAATAATCTGGAATCGGATCCTGAGATATAGGACAGTGCAGATCTAGCCACAGGTGATGGTGCAGGAGTAACTGCAGTAATCACATAGAGAAGGAGTAAAAATTCTCCCTTCATATTATAGTTTCCAATATCCTCATATGGTGTAGATATAATAATGTGCCTACGTGTTCAAAGCTAAGGCCACTGAATCTGGAGTTGGATCTACACTGCATTATATCCCAGTATTTGAGCCCAGATTATCTGCTTTGAACTGTATTATATGAGTTTACGCTGCCAGATAATCTGGTATGAGAAGATCAGATCCTGGGAAGTGTAGACCCAGCCTGGAAAATGAGGTTTCCCCAAAAGTAATCAGGTACTCTCAATTGTTATTTTATAGCACTGGGTTGAAATATTTATGCCTGAATTTCTCATTTCATTCAGAGAAAAAAGTAGATTGGCAACAAAAAAAACCCCCAAGAAAATAACATGATACACTTTGGTTTACCTTAAAGATGTCTTCCAGAGATTTATGGTAATATAAATAGGCTTTGGTTAAGGTTTCAGTTTTGTTTGCATGCTCTCTTTGGGATAAAATACCTTTGGAGATGACATTAGGGACATTGTCAAGGGAGCAAGTTGAAAAGAGACCTCTGCTGGTCTTTAACAGAGTAAAATTCAGTCTCTTCCAAAATCCATAGTATTGCTGTTATTTTTTCTTCTATTTTAAAAGAGCAATAGGAGGTTCAAATATTTTTAAATCCCCTGAAGCTCTCATCAACTCAACACAGTTACATATACCAATTCCCGCTTTGAATGCTTAGCTTAATATTCTTCCATATCGGCATGCATACTTTAAGACAAAAGTTCACAGTCCTTCCAGTGAGTTCACCAAGTCCCATGATTTTTGCCTCGAGCCTTTAAGAGAGTATTGGCTGACATCAACCTCTGAAAAAGAAAAAGAAGTACATATTCATCAAAAGAAGCAGCTACAGTTTATTCCAATTTAAATAAACTATGTAAGAACATCTTGAAAGTCTAGAGGACTGTTAAGGGGATAGCTCAAAGATGGCAACTCAGCCTTCCAGAAATGCCTTGAAGGAAGAGTTTTGACCTTTTTTACATTGCTGCATATATTTGCTGAGATTAAAATTGGTACCAGATTTCAAGATAAATCAAAGTAAAGCTCTCTTTACCAGTTATTGTTATTTATTGTACACATTTCTCAAAAAAGAGAAGGGGGAGCAAAAATCCTCTGTTCACACACCACACAAAATAGCCAATGCCATGAAAACATGAGAAAACCTACAAGAAACTGTAGGGCATCAAACCTATTTCATTTAATCAAAAATGAACATTTTAATGTCAAACGTTTGGAAAAACACAAAAAGAATTAAATCTGCTACTCGATAAGTACAAAACCAGCATCAATATTCCAATATTAGATACCACTAGATGGAAGATCACCAAATGAAAAAAATGTGCTTCTTCTAGCTGACGGGATGCAGACAAGGTCCTTGTGACTTTACATAGGTGAGAGAAAATGCCACTATTGTGTGAACTGTCCACAAATATCATGGCAGTTTCCAATGGACTTGAAAAGGTCACAATAAAGTCTGTTGAAATAGCTAGAGATGAACTTTTCACCTTGCAGCTGAGCACTCCAGAGTTAGGGTGAATTCCCAGCAAAAGTGTACTAGGTAAAGGTAAAGGTTTAAGTCCTGATATTGTTGTGTCCGACTCTGGGGGTTGGGGCTCATCTCCATTTCTAAGCTGAAGAGCTGGCGTTGTCTGTAGACACCTCCTAGTTCATGTGGCCAGCATGACTACATGGAGTGCCATTACCTTCCTGCAGAAGCAGTACCTCTTGATCTACTCACATTTGCATGTTTTCGAACAGCTACCCTGTTTCCCCTAAAATAAGACATCCCCAGAAAATAAGATCTAGTAGAGGTTTTGATGAATTGCTAGGCCTCTTCCAAAAGTAAGACCTAGAAAAGTTTTTGTTTGGAAGCATGCCTGCCAAACAGAACACCAGAGCATGCAGGATTGGTAAATGTACATACCATAGAAATGGAAATAACGGTAGTAACAAGAAATTCTTGATAGGATTCACAGTTTGACTGGTTATGCTGGTTTGTGATGACAACTACTGTACAGTATATAATATATGTTCATTTTTTTGTTCAACAATAAACGTGAATTCTTCTTCATGGGAAAATAAGACATCCCCTGAAGATAAGACCTAGTGCATCTTTGGGAGCAAAAATTAATATAAGACACTGTCTTATTTTCGGGGAAACACGGTAGGTTTTCAGAAGCTGGGGCTAATAGTGGGAGCTCACTCTGCTCCCCAGGTTTGAACTGCCAACATTTCGGTCAGCAAGTTCAGCAGCTCAGCGGTTTAATCCGCTGCACCACCAGGGGCTCACTGGGATACAAATCTACTCTCCCATAAGCATTACAATCATAGAACTATAAGAGATCTCAAAGGGCACTTCCAGACTTAAGTCAAATCCATGCAAAAGTGAGTTTTTAAAATCTGCATTCAGACACCCCAACCGCCCCTTCCAAAAAAGCCTTAAAATTGAACAGGAAGGCCCAGATCTAATTGGGTAGAAAAACAAGGTTTACCTGCTTTGTCCCAAATTAATTTGCTTTTACCTGAGGTGTCATTCAGATGCCTCAGATAAAAGCCCAACATGTGCCGCATTTGAGGCCTGTCTGGAAGAGCCCTCAGTCCATCCAAACCCTCTGCCATAAAGCACTCACAACAGGTGACCATCCAGCTTCTGCTTAATAGAGAAGGAGACTCCACCAGACTCTAAGATAATATATCCCACTGCTGAACAGTGCTTATCATCCTGAACAGTGGTTCTCAACTGGGATCCCCAAGTGTTTTGGCCTACAACTCCCAGAAATCCCAGCCAGTTTACCCTCTGTTATGATTTCTGGAAGCTGAAGGCCAAAACATCTGGGGACCCACAGATTGAGAACCACTGATCTGAAAGATCTTCCTATGAATTCAAGGTAAAAGTAAAGGTTTCCCCTGACGTTAAGTCCAGTCTTGTCCGACTCTGGGGGTTGGTGCTCATCTCCATTTCTAAGCCGAAGAGCCAGCATTGTCCATAGACATCTCCAAGGTCATGTGGCCGGCATGACTGCATGGAGCGCTGTGAATTAGGTGGACTCTTTTTCCCCACAATTTTAACCCATTGCTCTGTGTCCTAGTTTCCAGAGTGGCAGCTAAATACAAGTCCAGAAGGAAACTAAAGAGCCAGGTATTGGTAATCAAACTATCCCACCAAGCTACTTTCTATATTCTCATATTTGGAAAACATAGCTAGAAACAGTTGGGAAATGGCCAGAGAGACCCATCTATCTTTGCAGAGTTAGAAAAACGAAGCATATGTCTAATAAGCACCAAGTATTTCCTTCCAATGCATCAATCTCACCTATCCGTATGGTTGTTTCTAAATTGTGTTTGGCACCTTCAAGGATTAAAAATATGTCCCAGTTCTGTCTATAGGTTCACACTTTCTAAAGCAGTGTGATGTCTCTACATAGAAGAGTTAAACAAGGCTCCGTTTACCACCATGTAGACAAGGAGTGAAGGGAATCCAAACTAGATGGAAGGTAAATTTAGGACGGACTGTCTACAGGTAAAAAGATATCTAAAGATCAGAATGGAGCCGAGAAAGATTGTGAGATGACATGTGGTTGCTAATCCGTTTTCAGGAAAGTTTTTATCAAGGGAAATTCAAGTGGAGATGTTTTTAATTGCACCATTTAAATTGTTTTTTAATTATTTATACCTACATATTTTAAATAAGGATGTCATTCTTCACTACATTTCTTCTTGAAGGAAGCAACGAACAATTTCAATAATATTCCCTCCACTGAAAGAAAGTCTTCAGAATCTGTGTGGTTTTTCAAAGTTTATTCTGCAATTTGAGACTTATTCTGCACAAGATTCACACCCAGTTGTTTTGCACAGAAAACAGTATTTTTCTGCACAGGAACAAAATTCTTCAGTAGAAATATTTGTTTTAGTGTGGAAAAAATGTTTTTTTTTTCCTTTTCTTTTCTATGCAAACCTGCGAAGTTCAAGTTTGGCATACCGCAAATCTCCATTTCCTTTGCAGGAAGAAATAGTTCTGCATAGATATATAATTTCCAAGACAGAAAATAATGTTTTCTGTGTATGTTCCTATCAGTGCACTGGCCATATACTATTCTCTAAAGGCTTTCAGTCCTGACATTTTTCTTCTATCTATCCTTTATTCCCTATTTATTTTGCCTTGAACAACCAGCTGTAACAATCTATATTGTTCATTTCTCATTATGGGGTCCAAATATTCCAGTTTTCTGCACTTTATGTGTTTTACGATTTCTTGGTCTTTATACATTCCCTTTTATTCTTCTTCATTGGCTTTCCCCTCAGTCTAGGAAATTCTTAACAACTTGTGATAAATCCTCATTCCAAATGCTTCATTTTTTTTACAGTAGCCTGCCTTAAAGTCCACAGTTCGATGTCCTATATTAGGCGTTACAAATAAAGGGGTCGTGAAAAATTAGTTTCCTTTTCCAGTAATGGCTGTGGAAATAAAAACAAAGGATCCCTTTCAAATTAGAATAAGATATATATAGACCTGGAAGGAACCACTATGGTTATTTAGTTGAATTCTCTGCCTTATAGAAATAGCCAACTCCAAAAGATGTGCATCCAACCTTTGGGGAATCTGCTCTTTTCTGAAGTAGTCTATTTCTTTTCCAGTAATAACTCTATTACTTTATAAATAATGTGCCGGTGAAAGTTAACAGCAGGTAACAAAGGTAAGGCAGTTGCAGAAAACAGAACTTAGTACTGATGGGTAATGGTAGGATGAGGAGGTTGGCAAATTGGACATCCCAGGTAAGCAGCAGAGCAAATAATCCTAGATTCCTACAGATGAAAGGGACCTGATGGACCATCTTGTCCAATAAACAACTGAAACACCACTGAAACACTCTCCAAAAATGGGCATCCAAGCTCTCGGTAAAGATAGCCAAAGAATGGAAATCTAATCTATCATTCTCTGAGACACTCTATTTTTTTTCTAAGGAAATTGTTGTTAGTTATTATTATTATTATTATCGACATTTATATCCTGCCCTTCTCACTCTGAAGGGGACTCAGGGTAGCTTACAAGTTATATATACATACAATATATTATATTATTAATATAGCACAATATAAGCACTATATAAGCATTATTGTATATACTCGAATATAAGCCTAGTTTTTCAGCCCCTTTTTAAAGACTGAAAAAGCCCCCCTCGGCTTATACTCGGGTGAGGGTATATTTGGGTCAGAGAATATATGGTACATTTATTATTTTTCTCTATTATTATTGGTATTATTGCATTTATTATTTTTCTCTATTATTGTTGCTACTATTACATTTATTTTACTCTATTTTTATTATTATTATTATTAATACATTTATTATTTCTGATCTTCTTATTATTATTATTGCATTTATTATTTTACTCTATTTATTATTACATGTATTATTTTACTCTATTATTATTAAAAGGAAACATAAGCACATTTACATTGAAGAAGATGAGATTTGATCAAAGCTGGACAATCTTATCTTAAATTTGAGCTTTATGTAAATATTCAGAAACATTTAACCTACTGATGCCTCAATTAATGTAATTTTATTGGTATCTATTTTTATGTCTGAAATTTACCACCCTTGGCTTATACTGGAGTCAATGTTTTCCCAGTTTTTTGTGGTAAAATTAGGTGCCTCGGCTTATATTCAGTCGGCTTATACTAGAGTATAT